>NW_016690275.1:2214261-2238445 GCF_001604755.1 Lepidothrix coronata | reverse complement strand
TTGCTCGGCCCCGGCAGATGAACCTCAGGATTAAAGGGTGGGCTCAGTTCAGCGCACGCTGTGTCTCACCTAAAAAATCCACTGCGCAGGCTCAAAGGGTTAATGACCTTTCCCAAATCTTCGCTCGCGAAGACTGGCCATTAATTAATTATCAGCCTTGCAAAATACTCGATAGGATTTGGTTATGTAACTTGCCAGCACTAAACAAATAAAAATTGAAAGGCATCACATCTGTTTGTACCTTCATGTGAATTATTTGATTCAGTGCCATGTCTGAAAAAAATTAAAGTAAAAAAATCTCTGTCAAAATTAGTAGGCTTAAAAACAGAGCCATAATGGAGGAGTGAACTCATACTGGAAGATATAGCACAGAGAACTTAGATGTATTCTCTTCCTCATTCTTTGTTGCAGCAGGAGAAAACGGTACTGTGAATCTTTCCATGTTATCAATATAAATGATGCTTCACAGACAAGGTGAATGCCTTGCCTTGCTGACAGGGAACATGTAGACTCGAGCCCAGGACTTTCAACTGATCTTGCACAGATGGACTGGAGCTCCCTTGCAGCAGCTTATTGTCTTGATGATCATCTTTGCCAGTTTAATGGTCCACCCACACACTACCAGGCTTGAGGCTGCAGCCAAGCAAACAAGTTACAAACAGTACCTTTTTTGCTGGGGAGTCTGTTAAGTGTGCCAGCAGGTAATATCTAAAAATACCTTTGTAGTTTGAAAACACAAATCCCATTTTGTAGCATATCTCAATCACTTAAAATCCTTCATCTTAATTATGATTATGGTCAGGAGCTTTTTTTCCGAAAGCTTTGTAAACTGGAGTTACTGGGTCTTGGGCAAGTTCAGAGGCGTGCCCAGCAGGTCTCTGGTGGGACTTCCTTTTGGCATGGAGCTGGGCTTGGCAGAGCCAGGTAACACAAAGCTCGTTTGTCTAAAACAAGCATCTTAACACGTTTTAGTCGCATTCAAGTAACTTGGCATTCAACTTAAAGCTATCTTGCATACCATGGGGCTTTACAGTGCTGACAAGTAGGCTCAAGGTCTGACACATCTGCATCTACACTATTAGTCTCAATTATTTGTTTCAAAAGCTGTGCAACCTTCTAATCTGCTAGATGCCAAACTCCATACAAAAATCTGGAAGAATCAGAGTTGATGGGAAAGTAAGGATTTAACACCTCCCAAACTGATTTGACTGGTTTTAGTTCTCAGTGTGAGTTGTTTTGTTGGTGTTGATGTGCCTTTATCAATATGTAAGGATACTAGTGTGGAAAGAGAAGCTTAGTGGCAGAAACAGACCCAGTCCCCACTCAGGTGGGGGATAGGAACAGCCACACACAGCAAATGAGGAGTGTGTGAGGGGCCAGAGAAATGGGGATCAGTAAGAGAGAAAGGAGGTGTCAGCTAATGGTGTAATGGTGTCCCTGATACATCTCTGTCTGAGTGCTGAGACCATGGGAACTGGCTTAGATGTGTTGGCTTAGATTGCAGTTTGGTAAACACAAAGCTCCAATTCTGTTTAATCTAAGGCTGTGCTGCTGCTGAAAGGTGTTGCCTGCTCTCCTCTCTGATCCCGAAGTCTCCAGAGGTTTGCTCTGGCAAGCAAGTGGCTAATGTGACTCATTTCCCCTCTTGGGGCCACTGCTGTGGCATAGGGGACAGAAGGAACGCCGGACTAAGGGTGTGCAGGAAAGGCAAGTCTGCTTTTATGGGCAGCTGCAAAGCTTTAGGAAGCGGTACCTTAAACCCAGCATCCTGTCGGTGACAGTGACCAGCCCTAGATAAACTAAGGGAAGACATGAGAAACTCTGAAGCAGGTAATTACGGAGCAACTTGGCCTCCACGCATTGTCTGTCATTTCCCCTGTTGGTGATGAGTCTGATGTTTGCCCTGTGTCTTATCAGGACTTTTGTGCTTTTAAATATGTTTTCCAGTTGCAGCTCTGGATAGTCTTGCTATCTGTACACATATCTAATCTCTGCTGAGTCTTCACAAGCCTCACTCCTCGCTACATCCCGGGGCGATGAATTCCATCGATTTAACAGTCCATGGGCTGCTGATGGTGCCCGGGCCAGGCACCGCCGCGGCTGCGAAACTCGGGGCTGTGACTGCTCAGCGCGGTGGGGCTGCCGCCGGTCGCGAAGCCTGAATTCACGGATTGCTGGGTGAAAAGGCTTTCGCCATTGTTTTGCCGTCGGTTATTTTTTAATAACTTTGTTATAGAAGGTGAAAGCGGGTAATTAATGGGGAAAAGTTTGAGAACTTATTTCTTCAGCACGGCCTCCCCCTCAGCTGCCTCGTTCCTGGTAACTAACATGGGGACACGACATCGGGAAAGGGGGTCAGGGACTCGGCCGCCCCCCTGCCCGGGCCTGGCGGGTGTTTGGAGCGCAGGGGCGGGAAGGGGCCACCCCTGCCCCTCACCTGCTGCCCGGGCGGGCGGAGGCGGCGCTGCCCGCGGGAACTCGCGCGGCAGGAAGGGAGCGGAGCGAGGGCGGGAGCGCGGCAGCCACAGCCCGGCTCCTCCTCCTCCTCCTCCTCCTCCTCCGTCTCTTGCGCCCCGGACCCGCCGGGCTGGGCGAGGAGCGGCAGCGGCGGGGCCCCATGCGGCGGCCGGGACGGCGCTCTCCGCCGCCCGGCCCCACCAGCACTAGCAGCCGCTGCCGCCGCCGATGACCTGGACCAGCAGTATGAGCAGCGGGTACAGCAGCCTGGAGGAGGAGGAGTCCGAAGAGTTCTTTTTCACTGCCCGCACCTCCTTCTTCAGGAGGCCGCCGGGCAAGTCCCGCGCCGCCCCGCAAGTAAGTGCCGTGCGCGGGGCTGAGGGGCGGCTGCGCCCGCGAGGCAGCTCCGCCGGGCCGGGCCGAGCCGGCTCCCTCCGGCTTGGCCTCCACGTGTCCGCTGCCCCCTCCCCCACGGGGAAGGACCCGCGGAGCCGCCCGCACCCGGGACGGAGCGGGGAGCAGGCGGCCGGGCAGGGTTTCTTCCCTCGCCAGGCTTCGGGCAGGGCTCCCGCGCGGGCGGGGGTCTCCGGAGGGGTCTCTGGAGGGGCCCCCGCCGGCGTGCCCCGCTCGGCGGCCGGGCTGAGGGACCCCCAGCGCCCGGCGAGCAGGGGATGTGAGGAGGGATCACATGTCTGTGGTAACCGCGCTGTCGGCCCGGCTGCCGGCTCGGCGGGCAGCGCTCCGCCGGGGCACGGCAGGGTCTGCCCCTCGCTCCTCTCGGAGCTCATTCCGCGATGAATGACAGCCTCTTCAGCTGGTTTGTTGGCAGAAAAAGGCCCTCAGAAGTGTTTAAGTGTCTTGGTTTAAGCATTCAGGCTCAGGCAATGAGCTGGAAGTAGGCTTTGAAGTGAAGAACTGATTAAAAACAAAGCAAAAACCCCGAACCAACTCCTATTGTGGTCAGCATTGAAATTTCAGTACAGGACCTGTCCGATCCAGAGCAGTCATTAAACCATATAGGGTAAACGTCACATTTCTTTAGCTGAGCAGTCCATCCCCTCTAATTTCTCTCATCCTAAGCGCAGGACGTCTTCGTAGAGGTGTTTGTGTCTTTGGAAACTGGAAGCTAGCGACCTGTTTTGTTTATACTAGTTCTTCTTCACCTGCTCCTACCAGCATCTGTAGCTTCTTTCTGTTCAGCGTCTGTTTCTTTCTACCAACTCTTGGAGTTTTTCCCCATCGAATTTCGGTTCCAGTATTACTGCTGCTATGGGGACCTGGTTATAAACTTGCTTGTCAAAGCCTGGGTACCACAGCTGCCCTCTGGTCCACCCGTGCCATATGTCAAAAACCATCATTCATTGCCCACAGCCATTTCTGTAGGCTATGTTCTGCTGCAGAAAGCAAATCTTGGTTTATGTTTCTCTGAGGTTGTCCATCTGTTATGCTCCATTTCTGATTTGCTTAAAACTGAAAGCCTCTAGCTGCCCCTCGGGAAACTCTTGCTCCTGTTTGAGGAAGTGCACAGAGCTCTCGAGCTTTTACTTCCTTTGCAAAGTTTGGCAAGGAGCCTGGGCACACCCTCTCCCTACACCTGAGCTTGGGCACTTGGTGCAAATAGGCTGGGACCAGCTGCTTATCAGGTCGTGGCTGCTTGTGCAGTGTGCTCCTCTTAACACCTCTCTTCAGGGGTTGTCTTTTTCTCATCCATTTTGAGTTTCAGTCTCCCGCTAACTTCAGGTATTCTCTGGAAACTGGAGAGTCCTGCAGAGTGTCCTTGAACTTCATCTGCTAACGTATTTAGCCAGTGCTGGCTGCCACCTGGCCCTTGCAGAGGAGAATCGTGGTGTGACAGTACTATGTGAATAGACACCTAACTGCTGTCAGGTTCGGTGCAGCTACTATATTGTGACATGTGAGAAGGCCCAGGTCTTGATTCGGATCTAAAAGCATACATGTGTCTTTATAATGCTATTGTATGAGTTGTTTTACAAAATACTAGCTGTATAAGTAGTAAATTGTGCAAATGTGTAAATTGCAATATGTGATGATGTTTCCAAGCAAGAGGGACTGGAAAAAACCCCCAAATCGCAACTAAAATTTGTTATTCTGTTCTAGTAATGTTTCCCAAGAGAATACTGCAGTGAGGTGTTGCAGGGTACATGTTTAAGTATGTATTTAGTAGGCTGGAATAAATTAATCCGTATTGCTGACTCTGCAGCATCAGAAATACTCAGCTAATGTTTCTAGTCATAAAGTTATTACCAGTTGCTCTGAGCTGCTGATTTATAGAGGAAAGAAAAAAAATCCCCAAACAATGCTGAATGTAGATTTCAACAGTCATGTGGCCAGTAAGAGTGAGTTTCCCCTTCCAGCAATAACAGTCATAATAAGCCTCTTTGTAGGGAAGAGGATGTTACTTTTGGTTTGTATTTGAGGTTTAGTGAAAAAATGCATACTATGTCCCCTTGAGCAAACAGAAAAGAGGGGAGCTATTAGTTATTGTTTCTGTGTGTTTCTCAACTATACAGATATTAAATTTTGCAGTGTGGGTTTCTTTTTTTGTAGAAGATTTAAATGCTGGCCATTACTTTTATCCTTCTATCTTAGCTCCCTCTGCCCCCTTTCTTGGGAAGAAATGGGTTAGAGCATTTGGCTTGCAGCTGTGCCTGCAGAAAAACTCAGTACTAGTGTTTAGTCTTGTTTTGTATGGATTTCCAAAGAAAAGGAAGAAAGAAAAAAGGAAATTCACGGGTTTAAGTAGTGAAGTTTTGTCTTCCATTTAATAGGTCAAGGATGGGCTTACATACCTCAGATCTGCAGCTGAGACAGGATTAATGAATTGATAGCAATTATGATGTAACAATCTTGTGATAATACCTTTGGTCTTTGCCTATGATACCTAATCTCTAGAGTTGTTAAAGATTTGTCTCTTCATCTCTCTGTACCACTTCTAAAATACTTGCAGCATAAAACCACTGCAGCATGTGATAGGCAGCATGATGTTTGGGGTTGAGCTGTGGCCCCAAAGTTATTTCTTAGGCAAGAAATACTTCAGTCTGAGGGCAATATAGATAAAATGCAGGTTGCTTTATGCAGTGTTGCTGCTCATGAAATGTTAGCTTTATTTAAGGTTTCTTATCTTCTGTGGCTCTTGTAAAATTTAAATATAGATTAAGCTCACTGTGGCCCTGTTTTGTGTTTGCAATGACTCATTTCATAAATGAAAAAGGAGGAACTGTAAATGTATTTGTCCTGCCAGTATGACTACTCATGTGAGGTAAAGTTATCCATGTACATAGGCTTTTACAAGATCAGACCTGTGCTTCTGTATGATCAAGCCTTTGGAAATTGTCCATTCCCTGTAGAGAAAATACCAAAATAAGATGTTTGGTAAACTTCTGAAAGCTGACCCCTTTCTCTCCCTCTTTTCTCCAGCCCACCCCCATCCTTTCAGGAAAATTGAAAACAGTCATGCCTGCTGCTGAAAGCCCCACCATATGTTGGAAGGATGCACATCTTGCCGTGCATGTTTTCTGCACTTTCCTTCGACACCCAGTTCCCTGAATTCTCCTACTTTGAACCACTTTGGGTTAATGTAAATCCTTCCAATACTTTCCTTTCTCAGGGGTCTTGATGGACAGTAGCTTTTCAAGCATTTTAGTTGGTGTCTGAGTTAGTTCCCAGCCTTGCTGAGCTCATATCTTCCATGAGGATCCCTGTAAACGCTTGAGGATATCCGTGTACTTGGTTCTGCCTGCTCTGCATTTGTCATCCCCTCTCAGTGTAACTGTAAGGGTTAGAAACATGAGAAGAGGCTGTGGTCAAGATCTCTCTCTGCCCTTTCGTATGAGGGATCTGCGACAGAGGACACCACTGTGCCTTGGGAAACCTTGCTTCAAAAGCTGGCAAGTGCTATGAAGGTCATGTATCCTAGCTGTTAGAAGAGGGCCAATCCTGCAGCTCGTCTTCATCATCTGAACTGTGAATAGTTTGCACACAAAATGTGAGAGAGTTCTGCTTGATGTCTAATGCAAAATAGCTTGGATATAGGAAGTTTGTTGCTTGGATGCTGCTCTGCTCTTTGAAAAAAAAAAAAGCTACTGTGTGTTCATGCTCTGTTCTACCATTTTGCAGGGGGCTCCGTAAAAGTATTTGCAAGAAAAATGCACATTGCTTCTGTTGGCAGTTTCCAGAAATGCATGCGTTCCTCCTGCACTCAAGAAGGTGCTCGATGCCTTGCTGTCAACACTGGTCCTTCTCTGTCTGAGGTCTGATTTCTCCCTCTCTCTTCCCCTTACTGGTCTCGGTCTTCATGGCTTCCAGACCCGCTGTCTAAGTTCCTTCCCCTGCACCCTCACCCAGTGCCCCCTGCCATGACATTGGCTTTCCGACTGTCTTTTCTGCCCATCAGCTGAATTTGCAGGTGTGGTAGTGGAGGTGGGAAAGGAAATCCATGAGAAAGCTGGAAATGGAAAGTGGATAGAGAAGAGCAGAGGAGGTATGAAGGGGAAAGGCAAAAGGCAGAGGTTGAAAGTAACATCCCTAACTAGTCCTGGCAAGGTAACCAGCCATCTCTCATTTCACTGTTGGAAGAGGAGGTTTGCAGGGAAAGGTGTAGCAAATTTTTTTTTAATGGGCGAGCTTGTGCAAGTGTGAAAAAGTAGGACAAACTTCTGGGTTCAGAAGCCTTTCTTTAGGTTTCATCCACATGAATGTGCACGGTAGGTTGAGGCATTTCATTGAGAGGAAGAGAGATTAAAAAAAGGCATTTTATTTGGGAAGAAAACAGTTTCTAGGAATAAAATGCAATTTGTAAATGCTCAAGTCTAGTTAAGATGGCTTTGTGTTACCAGTGGCTGTTATTAATGTTTCACGTTGTTTGACCATTACGACTCTTCCTGGGTTTCCTTTCAGCAACATTCCCTAGGGAAAATGGCTCTCCTGACTACCAGAAAAAATGAGTTTCTAATTATAGGCTTGCTTTGGAGCCAAAAAGTTTAGGTTTTTGTTTGCCGGGTAGTTGTAAAACTTATTTAAAAAATAAAAAAAAAAAACCTAAAAATATCCAGTAATGTTTCTTTTTTTTTTTTCCTCTTTTTTAAATCCATTTGGCAGTCTGTGAGTACTATGGGATAAACATTGTCGCAACTAAAATGCTTGAAAGTTAAGAATTGAAGGAATGAGCGGAGTAGAGATTGTGTCTATTTTAAGCTCACATTACTGTGAAAGTAAAATAGTGGTCCTTATTTTGTGTTTCTGCCTCACTCTTGGAGTAGTTGATATGTGTGTGTGTCAGTAGCTTGGAGGGGCTTGATGGCCATTTTGAGGTGAACTCTTGAGTCCCCTTGTGATGTCTGACAGCCTCTGGAGGTGAGATGAAATTCGTGCTCTGTGCAGAGGATGCTGGTTGCTGTATGCTGCTTTATCATCGCAGTTGGTTCTTGGAATCATCAGTTTAAATTTTGGGGACCTAACTGTATGAAATGGTAACTACCAGCATACAAAAATTTGAGAAACAGTTTAGATGAGCTGGATTAACATACTGTCCCAAGTAGAGTTCAAGTCACTGAGTGCTGTTGCATTCAGCAGTTTAAGTGTCATGAGTGCAGCACCAGCGGCAGGCAGTATTCAGACTAGATGACAAACTCTTACATTTCTACTTTTTTCTTTAGTCTGTTGTATTAATACTGTATTAGATGCATCTCAGGCAGTTACTTCTCTGTTAGCATAAGCTTTGGAAGCACAGACAGTGTGTTACTATCTTTGTTATTGATACTTATTTGAATATCACGAGATAAACATGGATTTTTTTTTTTTCCTTCTGTTTTGAGAAAATAAGGCTTTGATTCTTCTGTCTGAGTCTTGGAGTACAGTAGCTAGGCTTCACGTTGGTAAGATCAGGAGTACTTAGTAAGTACGGGTGTTTTGTGATTTAAGTGATGTAAGTGAGTTGGGATAATCCTGCATCTTTAAGTGCAAAGCAGAAGGGCAGAGCTGCTGGAGCTTCGGACTTTCACTGAAGTCAGAAGGTATTGGGCACCTATAGCTTTATGGTCCAAAATGTTTAGACTTAGACTTCTTTAGACACATGTGAGTAGACTTGCTGACACAAGGAGTTTTGTTTTAACTGAAGAATCTGGTGAATCCAGGAAAGTGCTCTGCAGAACAGCAGAGCTCAAGGTCATCTGAATACACTAAAGAGATTTTAAAAAATGCATAAACAGTTACTTAAGGAAGTAGAGAATTTGGAACGCCATTTTCAAGATCTATTATTTCAACTGTAGACTAGTGTATAAGAATAATATCAGAATGACCATTTTGGAGGAGGTTCTTGCTGGTTAACATTTAGCTACTGCAAGAGCAAAATTATGAAGAAAAACTGAAGTAGAAACTGATACTGCAGTTTATCCCTTGTGTGAAAAAGCCGGTGCATCGCTATTGGATTAAGACATGCAAACAGTACTGGCTCACGGGTCAGGCACAAAGGATTATAGTGAATGGGGTAACATCAGACTGGCAACCTGTCACTAGGGGGTTCTGCAGGGCTCCATCTTAGGTCCAGTTCTCTTCAACATCTTCATTAATGACTTGGACACAGGACTTGAAGGAGGAGCTGTTGACTCCCTCGAAGGCAGGGAGGCCCTGCAGAGAGACCTTGACAAATCAGAGGACTGGGCAGTCACCAACCATAGGACGTTCAACAAGGGGAAGTGCCGGATTCTGCACCTGGGATGGGGCAACCCTGGGTGTATGTACAGGCTGGGGAATGAGATGCTGGAAAGCAGTGCCATGGAAAGGGACCTGGGGGTCCTGGTCGAGGGCAAGTTGAAGATGAGTCAGCAGTGCCCTGGCAGCCAGGAGGGCCAACTGTGTCGTGGGGGACATCAGGCAAAGCATCGCCAGCCAGTCGAGGGAGGGGATTGTCCCGCTCTGATCTGCACTGGTGCAGCTTCACCTCGAGTGCTGTGTGCAGTTTTGGGAGCCACAATTATAAGAAGGATATAAAGTTACTAGCATCCATAGGAGGGCAGTGAAGATGGTGAAGGATCTGGAGGGGAAGACTTATGAGAAGCAGCTGAGGTCACTTAAATTGTTCAGGGTGGAGAAGAGGAGACTGAAGGGAGGCCTCATGAAAGTCTACAGCTTCCTTGTGAGGGGAAGAGGAGGGGCAGACACTGACCTGTTCTTTCTGGTGCCCAGTGACAGGACCCAAAAGAATGGCCTGAAGTCATGTCAGAGGAGGTTTTGTTTAGACATTAGAAAGAGGTTTTTCATCCAGAGGGTGGTTGGGCACTGGAATGGACTCCCCAGGGCAGTAGTCATAGTACCAAGCCTGACAGAGTTCAAGAAGCATTTGGACAATATTCTCAGGCACTTGGTGTGATTAGTGTACAGGGCTAGGACTTGGACTTCAGTGATCCCTATGGGTCCCTTCCAACTCAGAATATTCTATGATTTTAAATAAACTGATTAGCAGAGAATTTTAGATGACGTTGTAGATGTGTAGTGCAGCATTTGCCTGTGACGCTATACAAGTGAGCCAAGCAGCATAAGTTTCAGGAAGATAGACATGAGAGTGACAGGTCTCTGTTCACCTCTTCTTGTGGACAGACAGAGAAGGTCCTGGGGACTTCTGCACGCAGCATGTCAGGCTAGGCTCTTCAATATGTCCTGCATTTCACTCTTGGGTAGAAATAGTAGGGGTGTTATGTATGCATGCGTAGATACACTCACACTTTAAAAAAATAAACATATACAAGCACTTAAAAAACCCAAATATATACATTATATATTTTATATAAAAATATAAAAAAAAATACATAAAAATGTAACACGCATATGCATACACACACGGATTTGTACCTTTTGATACCAACATTCAGGAAAAGTCTTAAAACCAGCAGTCCCACAGGTGTTCTGGGCATGCCCTGGTGGGATTGAAGCTACCCCAGCATGCTGTCATCCTTAGTTTCAGTGCAACACTTACCTGACTGCAGTGTTGTCAAGCTTTTGTATGGGTTCAGGTGCCTGTAACAAAGCCTGTACGTCTCTATAGACAGGTGCGAATTGACTTGGGGTGAGTAATTGCTGCCTTCCTTCTGATTTTGGCACACTTGAGATGTTGATGAAATACTGCAGACAGTTCTGAGGAGACTGCTTCCTATGCAGACGTGTATTTGGCTATGCTAAGTAGCCACATGTGATTTATGTAGCAATTAAGATTGCTTTCTAGTTGCTCATCTGTGTGTGTGCTGGAGAGGAATTTGTAGTAGTGTATGCAGAGGAACTTATGCTGTGCTGAAAATAATAGTAAAAGCAGCACTGGCTCATCTGCCTCAGAGGATGCATCAAGTGTTAATGTGGGGTATGTAGGAGTACTCGGCATGCTGATTGTCAGCTTCTCTGTCTTGTTCTTTACCCCCTAAATAATTGTGGAAAATGCTGTTTGCAAGTGTGTTTCTTTTAGAAATTATATAAAATAATATATTGGGGCAAATTACAGAGGCAGTTGTCTCTAATCTTTTATAGGTATCCCTGTTGTCCGTAATTAGGACTGCTTGTCTTGTTTTTTGTCTCCTCATTGATCAGAGGTGTGGTTGAGTGCATGGATACACAGTCTAACCATGCTGAATTCTTCCTGGTAGTGCACAGCCCTTGTATCTTGTGTTTGCAGTACACAATCAATATGGTCTCTCTAAAGCCTGAATAGTTGTAATAAAAACTGAATATCAAGTTCTGCTCTGATTGAAGATGATAGTTTGCCAAATAATTAAGTACTTAATTTTATTTCTGCTGAAGCAGGAATCCCATGATTTGTCTTGTCCCCCTTGAAGTTTGTAATAGAACAAATTTGTTAATACTTCACAAGTAGCTTAACAGTTTTATTAATGGCTAATAACCTGTTATAGAGGTTATTAGTAACTTTTTATAGTCAGTTGTACCTAAATCACACTAGCCTGTAAACTTGAAAGAGTTTAATTCAGATGTTTCATTTAGAGCATTACTTTTCTTTTAGCGGGTTCCTCTCTTCTGAAGAATTATGCTCCTCAAAACAAAACCTGCTTGTCTTGCTGTTCAGTTCACCAGTAGCTTGATTTAGTGTGTTCACTTAGATACATAAGCTGAGATATGAAAATCTTTTTGTACAGAGTTACTCATCTCATTGCAAAGTACTTTCATGGTTCATCTGAGAAGGATCTGGTAAAGCCATATAAACTCCAGCATCTGCACTAGGGATTTTGGCATGGGCCATTGTGATTATGTGTACAGAAACCAGCATGTTCTTTGGCACTGCTTAAAAGATTAAGAATATGGTGGTTGTGTGTTGCATAATGGGAGAATTGACTTGCATTGTTTGTCCTAATGTCTGAAATGAGTAAGCATAAGAGTCAGTGCAGTTTTTTCACAATAGATGTAATTTGAACTACTATATTACAATTTTTTTATTACGTTGTTATTGATGTGTGCAAAGGTTATATAGTGTAGGCATAGACAGGTATCTTGTGTTACCGTTTATGATGTAAAGAGTAAAAAATAAACTTCTGTTTTTTTGCGTCTCTGGTAAGTTTGTTAGTTGTAGAGAAGTTGTCATGTGGTAAGTGACCTAGGCTGTGCCTAAAGTGTACAGCAGGTACACGCTGTAGCCAGCTGCAGGCACTGATCCCCCAGCTGTCCAGACTGATGCCTTAAAGACTGATCTGTCTCTATTTTGTTACCATATGCTTTAAAAAGCAGTGGAGAGAGAGGGTTTCTGCAGAAGCATTTCTGGATCCATCAGGCTAGGCTGTTGAACCTAAGTGTTGAAGACTAAGGAACAGAAATATGAGCAAGAGAGTAGTTCTTTTTAATCCTGTCAAACATGCAGGCTCCCCATTTCCAGCAGCAGGAGTAGCTGTGATCCAAAAATTAGAGCCATGTGATGGCTGTGGTATAGTATAGGGGTAAATGCTGCGATAGGGAGTGCTCCTGAAAACTGCTGAAATCTCTTACTCTCCATGTGGCATTGACCTGGCATCTGAAAACTTGAAGTAGGTGTAGCTTTTAAATTTGATAGTGGAGGAATGAAAGAGGAGGAGAAGGAAGGAATCTTTGTGTAGAAGACTTGTTCCATCTGTTGCAGGATGATAAATATGAGCACTTAACAAACTGCTGAGAGCAAATTGGAGTAAATGATCCTGGTTGCTATATGAGGCATGGTAAAAGTCTCATTTGAGATGGGGAGTTGGTTTGTGACTCGCTTGTCTTTCAGGAGTTCTGAATGAAAAAGGAAGGAAAAGTATTATATCTGTCCTGCTGTAAGTGTAGGCTGAAGAACAGCCTGTTCATATTTCTGCACCAGGGAACTATGTCTCGTGTCCTGTGGAAAAATGTCCAGTTCAGTCACAAGTTCATACGTGACACAGCTGCTGCATTAGGTGCCCACGTACAAGTGCTGGCAGTGTAAGAACACCAGATGCAGAGTCAGGGGAACATCACTTGCACAGGCAACCTGATGCAAGCAGTAACCGGACTCCCATGCAATCTGCACAAGAGAAATCTACTGTATTAAGGAGAACTTGATCTTTCAGTAAAGAAATCTTTCTCTGGTCATGATACTCATAGCTTTCATGAAGCCTAACAGCACAGTGTTACTTTTTACGCAGTGTCTACACAAACTTGTAACTCTAAAATCTTATTTTCTGTATTTAGAAGTGTATCCACATCTTTGGAGCTAATTTTGTTGTAAAATCTAATATTAAGGAGAGCTTGCCTTTTTTGCATGAGTTAGCAGCTCAGTTTAAGATGAATTGGGAATATTTAACTTGATATTCAGGGGTCCTTTAGTTGTTGAATTGAGGGAACAAAGAATATGCAATATGGGGTGATGACTAATGACGGGAGTCTTAATCAGCTCTTTCTGTAATGAAAATAATTCAGCTGCTTTTAGAGAGCCCAGTGAGTGGACCTCAGGGTCTAAGTGGATGAAGTCACAGTAGCTAAGATAGTCTCATGGAGTGGGGCCTTTGTAGAGTTCAAAGTCTGGACTATCTTTTTTGTATTTGCTAATATAATTTAGTTATTTTCCTGGGAAAGTGACTCTTAAAATAGTGAATTGCTTTAGTTACCTTTTAATTCATTGTAGTGATAAGAGACTACTGCATGTGCATATGGCTGTCTGAGGAGACAGTAAGTACTTCTGGACATCAGTTAGATAAACCTCTGAATCAAATCATCACATTATTTTAAACTTTGTTTTTCTACTCTCAATGAATATAAAATTGAACTAATTTACCTAGAGAGTTACCTTTCTTAAGTTTTTTTTTTTTCCCTTTGGGCTCTATGACTATGTAAAGAATTATTCCTGAATAATTTTTTTTTCCCTCCTTATTTTTCCTTCAAGGTCCTAGCCAAGCGAAAACTTGTTTTATTCTTTGGGTACCAATTAATTCCCCATCTCCTTTTAGTCTGAGACTGATTTGCGCTGCTGTGGTTTATAACAGAATTGCTGACAAATCTAAATACCTTCTCTCAACATTCTCTGCAAAGTATTGCTTTGAGGTCTGATTTGGGCTTCCTGGGAACAAGTTTGTTTTCACAGAAATTGAAAAATGGTATTAGTGTTCAGTTGACCATGTGATCCACTACTCTGAACTTTTGTTGGTCCCTTGCTATTTTTACTGCTTTTAAGAAAGTATAATGTTGGCAAAATAAAATTCAACTTATCTAAACCCACCACATTTTCATTAAAGTATGCTAAAGAAAAGATCTTCTATAAGACTTCTAATTCCGTGCTGTAAATTGCAACCTTTTTCTTGAGAAAATATTCAGTAGACTGTGTTATTGAAGAGTATAATAATCAGAAGAATGTCCTTATTGCTTGCTCAAACCTGTGAGCAATGTCCCCTTCATGAAGTAGATTTGGTTGTAGGATTTCTGGCTTTTTGTCACTTTAGTCAGAATTTTTGATCTGTAAAATGAAGCAGACATCTCATATGCTTAGAATGATGAGATTTTTATATTCTAGATTAGGCTGGGTGCCCATTAGCCAGCCACTGTCTACACTACAAAGTGTAGACAGTTCCTACATCTTAGACCTGATCACAGCATATGTAACTTTATCCCAAATAAATGCCAAGTATTTAGGCAAGGAGGAGAACCACTGATGATGTGTAAATCCTAGTGGCTTTGTTGCCAGTGAGGTGTGTTCCATTAGGATTTCTCCTTTGGTTTGTTAAACCATAGGGCATTTGTGGTTGCCTTGATATTGTGATGGAAGATTTATTATAAAATACAGGAGAAGTAATTCCTGATATACACCTTTCCTGAGTTCTGAATAAGAATGGAACTGTCCGTTAAACAGTAACCCTAAAGAAGTGTCCAGCTGTCAGAAAATCAAGTAAGTTGGCTTGAAACATGGCAGGTGGTGTAATGCAAATTGGTTTGACTTCTTTTTGATCACCAAATCACAGTGAGGTTCCTGGGAGTTTAATCCTGTGTTTTGTCACCAAAAAACCCACTTTGGGCTCACCTGTGCCTGAGATGAACTTGTGAAGTCTGTTTTCAACCGGCAAAGTTATAGGAACACCCCCTTGATTTGGCTCACTCCTGTGGGGTGTCCTTGGTTCTCCAGTTGCCATTACCCTGTCCCCCAATGGCAGCAGTGGGCATGGAAGCTTTTGGAAGGAGTGTTGCACCTGCTGAGCTGAATCCTAGGAAAGAATTAATTTTCGTCCCTTAATATTCTCCCCTGCAAGGGGTCGTTCCCCTTGCAAGGGCTTTAGGTACTCTTCTGGCAAAGACCTTTGCTTTGATGGTCATAGCAGTTGGGATTTTGGGTATCCAAATTGTTGTTCCATTGCCTCTCCTATGACTGAGAGGGGATAAGATATGCCTTAATACAAATGTTGAAGGATTTAAATAAGTTACATATTATTTCAGTAAACAGAAGTTACATATTTAGAAGTATCCTTCTAAATATGTTCTGCATTTGCACATTTATGAGCAAGTGTTTAATAGAGTTATATCATAGGTTTTGTTTTATGGGTAGAGTTTGTGGGTTTTTCTACATTGACAGCTGCTTTTGAATCGGTTACATGTTCACATGGTAGGAAGCTTATCTCAGGATGGGGGAACATGACTGTTTATATTGTGCTAAAAGGCTGATATGTGAAGTGAAACATCAAAGCAGTTTCTAATGCTCTGAACTTTAAATCTCACAGTTGATTTAATTAAAAAATAATTAAAAGGCACATCTTTCCCCACCCTGAATACAGACCCCAAATATTCTTCAAAGCATATTTGATTTTAATGATTTGGTGATTTCCTCCCTGAGGCGTTTTTTAAGTTACCGCTGGCATATAAAGACGTAGCTCTGAGTTGCGATGGTAAATAGACCATTAGTGCAGTAGGTGTTTGCATCCTAAGACAGTAAAATGACATGTTCTGTGGAAAGAGCCTGGTATTGCAAAAAAAAACAAACAACCAAAAAAAAAGTCACAAACCTAGTGACTTTTGCTGTAACAGTCACAGTTAATGGTAGACTTCTTTTTTTTAGTGATTTATAGCTCAAACCAGCTCCTGAAGCAGGTTGGTGAAGCGCATGGTAAGGAATGCTAGCATGCCACCCTTGCTTTTTCACTTTTTTCTTCTTTCTTCTCCCCTTCTCTGCCCTTGAATTTTAATGAAGGATCTTGTTTTAAAATTAGTTTGGTTTTAAATCAGCCTTTATGGCCAATGCTGGAAAAACTGTGTATTATGTAATACAGATTTTACTGCAGTAAGTAGTTATGAAGATGTTGTGTGGAGGATTTAGGATGGGAGCTCCATGCTATTTGTCTGAACTTAACCTGTGTGTTTTCATCTTCAGAGATAGATCTGTAAGATACAGGGGAGGAAAAAATGCCTTTCAGGAGGCAGTTCACATGTGGTAGCGATTGTGTCAGAAACAAAAGGCAGCAGAGAGGAGTATTTATTAAAAGGATTATAGAAGCTGCATTATTAGTAGTAGCATTGCTATTTCTTTATGTTGTAGGTATGAGCATTACAGTACACTAAGTGCAATCATCAGAAATGTGGTGCCATTCCCTGGATATGGGAAGTAACTGGACTTCCAGAGATCCTTTCTCATTCTGGACACAGTCCTGAGTTACCTGCTCTAGGGGGGACCCTACTTGATCGGGGAGGTTGGACTGGATGACCTCCAGTGATCCTCTCTAACTTTACCCATGGTGTGATTCTTCCCTGTTCCCTAGCTATATGCTACCAAATGAGCATCAATACTGCCCTTCCAGAGAAATCCAAACCTTTGATCTGACTGTTCCCAACAGATAAGCAAAAAAGTGTGAAATATGGTGGGAATGCCATACTGAAACTCTGAGCTGGAATTGGATCCCTTTCTCTTCCAGATGTGTAACACCAGGGCACACTTCCCTGGGCAGCACTCATTCTGTTCCCTCTTTGTTGTTCTCATGGTCTCTGTGCAGTTTCAAGGCTGCATGCTCACAAAGAGGTCTTCTAACCTGCAGTAGGCATTGGATTGCTAATCCACACAGGTTATCTGTAAATAGGTAGGTAGTATTTTCTTTTGGGTTCATAACTTCATCGTACTTCACTTCTGGTAAAGCAGATGTATGCAAAACACTGGTGAAAACACGGTAAACTAAATGTTAAACATAAGTCGGTTCACAGGATGTAACACAGGTTAAAACACAGGCCTGGTGCAACTCACAGCACTCTTTGTTTAGACATTTTGTAGGGAGTGCCAAGTACAGCCAGTTTTCCAGTCTCCTAGATTTATCCCGTGAACCAGGAGGAAGTGATGTCTCACAAGGTAGAACACAGAGATCATCACAGAGCAGTTCATCCTACTTCTGTTGGCTGTGCCCTGTTGCATCTCAGCCACACACCTACAAGGTGGATGTTGCAGGTTGGAGCATGGCTCAGAGCATGGCTGTCATTGCTTGAGCAGAGGGTGTGGTTCCACTGCAGCTTCAGTTTAAACTAGTTAAGTTAGTTTTTTTTTCAGATGCCTTCCTTGAACCAGATCTGTCTGTGGTTGCAAGAGGAGCAGTTCTGGTGCTAGAGCAGATGGAGGAATGTGCACATGGGGAGGCTGACAGGGCGGGTGGGACCTCAAGAGGCTGGGCTTAGCTTGTGGAGCTGAGCTTTGGGAGGGAAAGTCTCAGTTGATGGTACAGTGAAGATGTGCTTTAGAGTGTTCGGACAGATTTCTTAAGTGGATAGAGATGCTGCAGGTAAGCAGAAGGTAGAAAAGTCTGGGCTTTTTGGTTTTGTATGGTTTAAGTTTGGCATTTTTGTTTTTTTTTTTTTTTTTAAATGAGTAATGCTTCTGAAAGGTAATAAACAAGGATAAAGCAGTAGAACTTGTTGAATGGAAAAAATGGTTTATGCTTTAGTATTTGAGAGAAAATAGAGGAGCATATAGGATTGCAACATAAACCTTTGATTTACTTGCAGGTTCTTGATTTTCAAAATGCATTTTGCATTTGCATATTTCTAGCTCTTTGTATTTTCCGTGGCTTTAGAATCTTCCTTTAATTGTTCCCTGTAACAGGTTTAACAGGCCAGCTCATCCTTTTAGAGAATAAAGTTGAGGGCACTACTTTAAACATTGAAATGTATTTTAAATGTTATGCCACACCAAAAGGTAACTGCATTGTTTTCTGTGCTTAGACCAGCTTCAGTTTCCAACCATTAGAAGACTTTTTCAATGCAAGTGTGAGCCTGTTAATGGAAATTGAGTCTCAGTCCTTCGTTTGTTGCCTGGCTTACCAGTTTTGACAGAATGTTGGAAGGGATTTATTAATCTGTCTGACAAGTGTATCATCAATATCTATTTTCATGTCACTTCATAAACAGTTTCACAGTTGCCCGTGGTAATCATTGCCATAATCAACCTTGTCCAATGATTTTACTTTGTTGTTCTGGGTTTATTGGTTATAGCATGAACAATTACTGCTGTTTTCACAAGTGTAAACATAGGCAGCTTTTTGGACACTGTAACTGCTCGAGAGGAAGAAATATCTTTTACTGGATGGAAGACAGAGAGAAATGCAGGTGAAAAAGAGGCTATAGCAAGGGAAGAGGCAGCTGCTCTTGGCAGGAGATCTTGCTCTGCTGGTGGACCACTGGAAGAAGAGAAGACTGATCTGTGCGCTCCTTCTGCCTTTCTTGATTCACAAAATGGCAACATTTGAGCATTTTGACTTTTGACTGTTCAGTAATTTAATTTGCTTGTTCCAAAGAGGGAGAACATCACCTGATAAGGTTCTGGACAAACTGGAAGGCATCACCACTATTCTTTTTTTCTCTCCTTTTTTCGTCTCTCCCACAAGGCTGACGATAACAAATAGTACAGGACTCAAATGAGTACGGCACTAGTATTGTCAGGATCATGGTAAATAGCAAAGTTGTGTGTGCTGTTAATTTGAGAAAAGTACAAAGTTTAAAAAATACATAAAATGATGCCTCATTATATGGCAGATTAGATCTAGTTTTTTACCTTGGTTCTTTTTATTCTGTGAGGCACAAAACATTCCCTCCTTTCTTTTTTCTCTTAGATCTTTCTCTTACAAATGTGAATCTGCTTCAGGTACTTTGTTAAAGTAAACAAGGAACAAGTATGGACAGCGACCAGCACACTGGGGAGCACCAGCAGGAGCAAAAGGACCAAAACCTGACTGACATTGCCAAGACCTAAAAGCATTTCACAGTTTCAAGGCAATCTCATTTTGTAATAGTTTCTGAACTCAGCACTTAGATAAATGCAATGCAGTGGGATGCTGAGAAATCTATGTAAACTTACATTTATGCACAATGAATTTTGGTTCTGCCGATTAGTAATAATTTTTAGGAGTTAATTGTAAAGTTCTTTGTATTTTATTAAGAGCTGGAAAAGGGAGCAGTGACCATCAGCAGCCATCAGACTAGAAGAGCATGTGTATGTCTAGCCCTCTGGGGACATGGCGTGTCCTAGTCGGGGCGAGGAGACCAGGGCACGTTGCATGGCCTCTGTCTCTTCCTTCTTCCCTGGCTCAAAGCTTCTTTCTGTGTAGCACCTATGTGAAGAATTAGAACATCTGCCCTGAGCGCAAGGCTGATGGGAGCAGATGTAAGAACCCCCTTGAATGCTCCAGCCCACCTGTGTGGCTGCAGCTCAGTCTTCACTCCCAACAGGCTGTGCTTCCGTGCCAGTGCAGTGTGCTAGCTTTAACAGCGGGAGACGTTGGGTCTGGGGTTCATGCCATAGCCTTAGGGAAAAGACCACTCTGTCTGCTTTCCAGAGAGCTCCACAATGAGCTGGATGGGGCATGAAGCACCCGAGTGACTAAGCTGCTTGGAAAGAAGGGGCAAGCCCTGGGTCAGCCTCTCTGCAGGGAGAGGGACGCTGGGGTTGGGAGGACGTTGTGAGCCCTGTAGTTTGAGTGTTCAGTGCGTTCTGGTTAGCGCTGTGGGAGGCTGGATAAGCCAGCGTGCTGGGCCCCTTCTCCTAAGCAAGGGGAATCCAGGGAGCTGAACATCAAGGAGAAGGATGGCTCAGGGAGCTCCTCCTGGGAACTAGAGCAGAGCCTTGCAGAGGCACTGGCTGCTGTGGGTAACCTCAATGGGGCTGGTGGCCAGGTGGAGGTGGTGGTATATGTTGCAGCAGTGCAGGTGTTGGGTTGGTGGAAGCTCTGAAGATGAAGTGACCTGATCTGGAAGAAGCGATGAGTTTGTGCTATACAAACAGTGATGCTTATGAGAGCAGCTTAGGTATGAGGAAAGGGGTGGAGGGTTTTTTTTGGCATCTTTTCTTCCACTGCCTGTTTTATTTTGTTGTGTGTCAGGACTGGCTGGACTGGCTTTATGCTGATACTATCAACTTAACTTTTGTGTGTTCTTTTAAACCACTTCCTTCGTGGCTGTGATGCCTGAAGAGGTCACAAAACAATACCTTGCATGCAAATGCTTTTCTGATGATTTTTATCAATATCACTTACCAGACATCTGTTAAGCAACTCTATTTGTAAGCTCTGGTATGTTGAGTAGTAATTAATTGTAAATCCCTCCCTTTTGCATCTTGAAGTTTGAGGATGGTTGCTGATAACGGACAGGTGGTTAAAATACTTGTGCATGCTGAAGTTCAGTAACCAGAGCCTAATATCAGTCCACTGACTTCCTTTTCAGGATTAAGTATGTAGAGTTTAGATGTAGTTTGATAGTGAATTTGAAGCCCCTTCTGTCAGAGTGTTACTGTGCTGGAAATCAAACTGACTTTCTCTGGCAAGCTTCAAGATGCTTTGGCTGTTCTTCAGAGAACTTATTTGAAAATAAATGTAGAAAGCAGAATTTTTTTTCCCTGAGTTAACACAACAGATAAATGAAGTATAAACTAAATATAACAGTATTTAAAATTTGGTTGTTGACATACAGTGATATTGTGTAAAAGTGGGTGAGAGACTGAAATTTGTAAAACTGCTGTCCACTAATCGCACTTTTGTATTGCATGCTTGCCAGTAAAAATTAAAAAGTGCATAATTTAATTTTTGG
Organism: Lepidothrix coronata; assembly: GCF_001604755.1. Lineage (NCBI taxonomy): Eukaryota > Metazoa > Chordata > Aves > Passeriformes > Pipridae > Lepidothrix > Lepidothrix coronata. The sequence goes on along the minus strand of NW_016690275.1, from coordinate 2,217,457 downwards.
CTAGACAGGCAAACACAGACCAGTTGCGTGGAAGTGTTTGCTCTGGCACCCTTCATTGCTTGTGAGAGTCTTTGCTTATGACCTGAATTCTGGGAAGGTGTCCAAGCCCTATGCAGGCTGAAGTGCTTATCTCTTGATTTTTTTTTTCTTATTCCTTTGCACAACAGAGTACACAGACCTACTTAGCTAATGCAGACCTACTTAGCAAATGCCCGTGCAATTATAGCTCTGTGTCCCATTTCAAATTCTCCTCCTGCCCACAAAGGCTATGCATTTAAAGTTCTCCTTTCAAGGAGGTCTTGTTCTTCAGTTGGTTTGTTCTTTTACCTTGAACCTTGATGGTGTCTTTTTTTTTTCTTTCTCTTAGATTGAAAATGTTCTGTGTTAATCTTATGGCTTGTTTTCAAGGTGACCTGTCACCTTATATTCATCTCCAGAGGAAAAATTAATTCTCGGAGCAAAATAAGTTGTCTTCTGTTTTTATTTGAATAGCTGCACAGTTTACATAAGTGCATGAAGAATTTTTGCTTTGTGCTTTTGCATCCATGTTACTGATGTAATAATAGCCTCTTGCAAGAAGCTGCTATGAGAGTGGTATTTCTGAAACTTGTGAAGTCCCTTTTCATTACTGTGAGAGTCATGTTGGTATAACAGACCTGTAGCATTCACACAGAGCCCTCAGCTGGTGCCTGGGGAGGCTGAAAGTTCTTCGTGCCTGCACAAGTAGAAACACGGGTGGCAGAAAGATGAGTGGGTTTTGTGCTGTCTCTCAGTGTGTGTAACTGTTTTGAAATCAGTTGTTGGTGTGGAAGAGGTATCACTTAACACAAAACTTTTCCTGACTTGCTGCTTGTGGTAATATTTCAAAACTGTCCATTTTTAGCTCTGTTTCCTTCAAAAGTGACACTTACTGCAATCTTTCCATTCCCTCTCCTAAGCTTAGATAACATGTTGACTTATGGAGGGCTGGAAACACGCAGGTATTGTAGCTTCTACAGATATTTACCTAAGCTGTGAGCAGGTTTTGCAGAGAAACCCTGCTGGTGCTCTAACTAAAAGAAGAGCAGCAGTGGGAGCAGATACAGTTTGAGGCATTAGGGCAGCTGCTCAAAAGACAAGCTATATAGTTTATACAAGGGAGAAGAACTTCAATCTCAACTTGCCTCTTTGGAGGCAACCATGTAGAAGTCTCATGCAGTTTAGTTTACAAGTTGTATGCAAGACTGTGGCAAAACAGTCTTCATTAGTTCCTTGGCAAGCAAACTATTTGGGAGTTTCTTGTTGCTCTTTCAGAGGCTACTGGTAGAATTTTCAATATAAGTGGACCTGTCTCTGACCTTGGGTCATTTGAGTCAGAAAATGTTTTGAGAACAGCTTTGCTTTTTTAGAACAAAGGATGACCTGGAAGTTTTGAAAAGTTGGGTAAATAAGACTGTGTTTGTATGGCCTGCAGCAGCCTGGACTCTTTATGGCAGAGAGCATAACAGGAACATTGTTCAACATGTCTGTCCTGGCTTTCCCTCTAGGATTGGTGGCACCCTGTGAGTGTTCCATGTAGGGAAGGGAAATGTGTGGTGTCCACTGCTGCTGACTGCGGCTGTGCTGTTGTCAGTTCTGTGCGTTTATCTGGAGAAGAGTCAGTGTGCTTATTCTCTTACACAGTTCTTTGGCATAGTTCAGTTCTTGCCCTAAACAATCCAGGGGCTGTCTCGCTAGAGAAGGCTATCTGCTTTTGTCTCAAAAGAGTGGAGAGCTGTGAATGCTCCCAGCAAAGGAGACTTAACGTTACCTTTTCCCTGGACTTTTGTGTATTTATTGCAGTACAGAGGTTACCCCATTACCCCTTTCCATTTGAAGTGGATACTCGAGCTTCCTTCCCATCCTCCAGTTCTGCATCTCTTCTGGTATGAAGTGCTGCATGACTTCTTCAAAAGGCTTTTTTAGCTGTGAAGCTCCTGGGCTAGCTGTCCTCAGCAGCAGACCTGTTCTGGATTCTGCAAGGATTATGAATGCCTGCTTTCCCCATATCATTTCTATCACAAGACATGGGTAAAAATGGACAGATGCATCTTTAACAAATTTATAAACCTCAAAGGATTTGACTTTCTTTTAAAGCAGGCATCTGGCTTTCCATCCCGTGCTTTGGCTTCATTCATTACTTGAAAATCACCGTGTGCTCCATCCCCTCACTCACCTTTTGCAAGGTATTGGAGATAATTTCCTATGATGAATGGAACTTAGGAATGGTTTTTAGAAGGGATGTGACTTGTTTCTGCAGAATTAATTTTCTTGAGTAGCTTAATTTGTCGTTGTTACTCTAAATGACCCACGATACCTTTTGTGAAAACTCTGCTTGTATGGGTCCATTTTGTGGCGTATGGCAGAGACTTGAGGGCTCTTCAACAGTCTAGTTTCCTCCAGTTGAAGCAAACCCTGGAAAACCTCTTATTAGGAAAAACAGATCAAATATGTCTTCATCACAACCACATCTTTGGGGTTTTTTGTTTATTTATTTGTTTGTTTACCTCAGCATTTGATGTAAGAAGGACAAGGTTGAGAACCTTGTCATAGGTTAAGCAGCTCCTCCCCTGGGGGAGCTAGGGTGGTTAGTCCCAGGAGAGTTTCCTGCTGAGGGACCAATTGCAGCTGTTCTTTTTTGGTCCTGTGAAATTAGATGTTCACAACAGCTGGAAGTTGTTGGCAGTTTTAGTTGTGCGTGAGGGAGAGAAGCCGGAGGGGTGGACAGGGGCCCTCCATAACCCAGGGGGGGCCCTGTGCTCCCGCGGCCCTGGCTCAGCCAGAGCTGGAGGCAGCATGTAGGAGTGTGTGTGTGTGTTGTGTTGTAAGAGAGAATCGGAAACATGAGGGGTGGCCAGGGGTGCCCCTGAACTTGGGAGGGGGCTTCCACGCCTCCTTGGCCTTGATTCAGCCAGGGCCGGGGTGGTCTCCTCGCCGGTTCTCGCCCTCCACTGCACAGGAGAGGCGATTGGAGTGGACTCGGAGGCCAACCAGGACAGTTGCAGCTATCTGACCTGACCCCCCCCCCCCAGCAGGCAAGAGATGGGCCAGAGGGGTCCGGAGCCTGGAGAAGTGGCTGTGATATATGCAAAAGCTGGAAGAACTCTAGCTGAAGGAATTGGAGACGGGCCAGAGGGGTCCGGAGCCTGGAGAAGTGGCTGTGATATATGCAAAAGCT
>NW_016690275.1:2074389-2213875 GCF_001604755.1 Lepidothrix coronata | reverse complement strand
CTTTTTTTCACTATCGCCCTGAAGATTTCTCCTGAACTGATGTGGGAGGGGCCAAGGGGTGATAGGATTATTATTAATACTGTGTATTTGTTTGCTCTTTAGGTTCTATAGTATCTACTGTGTATAGTAATAAATTGTATATATTCCCTTCCCCCATACTGAGGTGTGCCTGTCTGAAACTTGCTTTTCGGTGTTAAGGTAAATTGTGGGGGGAAGCTTGGAGATTGGATTTTTGTGGGGGTAAAACCCCCACAGTGGTTTATAAGCAAAGTGTTCTTACAAAAGACTGCATCAAATGGGTTTTGAAAGGGAAAAAAGTTTTCATTTTGCAGTTTGTGTGATGTAGGATTTAGCCTTATGTGATATACATTATATGTCAGAGCAGAGGATGCTGTATTTTCTTATCCTCTTTGCTACTTTTATCACTTCCATCTTTGGAAAACATCATTCCTTTTGAGTTCTGTGTTACTGTAAGCAGCTCATTATAGCTGGATCATGCAAATGACTGTCCTTAGCAGCAAGTGGATAGGAAACATGTTGAAGTCTTACCTTACTTTTAAATGTACTCTGGGATGTCAGTAAACTGAGAGGCTGTTGAGGAAGGCTGGAGTATTTGTAGTTTCAGTAAAAATACCTCAAAGCAGGAAAGTGTTTTTGAATAAAATAACAGAATATTCAAGTTTATCATATCGCTAAATTTCAATATGTTCTGCGTGTCTTCCTTTCTCATTGAGAATGTGTTTCTTCATTGTCAGTTCTCAGCAACTGCATAACATGACTTCGATGTTTTAAAGAAAGATGGTTCATCCTGCAGGGTTGATTATAAGCAAATGATTTATAGGCAAATCATGAAGCACAGTAGGAAACTTTTAAACATTAAGTCCGATTAGAAATATTAATAAGGAAACACTTCTGAATGCAGGAGGAGTGTGACATTTGCAGTTCTGTAATTTTAAAATAGTTTCTGGATAAACCTTTCTCATTATTTGTTTCCAGTAGTAGTTGTTTTTCATGTTAATAGTTAACTACTAGACATGTGAGATTCGCATGTAAATTAATTAAATGTATATCTTTTTAAGTGAGTGTGTGAAAGTTTTGGGATGCGTGAAACTTATCTCAGTGACCCTGTGGTATTTTAATGGGCACATGGTGATTTGTGTCATTTCAAGTAGCATTTTCCCATACTAATTCTCTTCATTGCAGGCCCTAAGTCAAAATTGGAATGGTTCTTTATCTGATAAACCTCACAGCTGTCCCTTGCTGGAGAGCTGACAGTTCATTCTGGATGCAGAGGAAGTGTATCATCTGACTGAAGAAGTATTATGGTCCAGACTGGGCAAAACTACACAGGTGTGATTCTGCTCTGGTGCAGAGGAAACTCGTTAGGTCGTCCATTAGCTCCCAGTCAAAAAAAATCACCTGAGGATAGGTGGTTTGCCAAGTTTGAAGACACATAGTGAATTTCTAAGGCTGTCTGTTGTCTGCTTAGGTGTGCCAAATGGCTTCAGTATTACAAGTTCTGCAGTTTAGGCTTGCAAATCTGGACGAGGATTGTCCATGCACAGGGGCTGTTGTGGTTGATATAGTCTTTCATTATTATTTGGACTCTTGGGTTCTCTCTTGGTAAGACAAGCAGCTGCAGTCCTGGTGACTGTTGTACTTTGCTACTAGAGCTGCTCTTTAAGGCCTTTGATCTCTCTGAAGTTAAGAATGAATAAATATAGGAAGAAAAAAAAATCTGTGTGTATAGTCAATTTGATGCAATTTTTCAAATAGCTTCAGTGGTGGTGAAAAAATCTTTCCAAACCCATGTTAATATGTCTGAAGTCTGGATTTCTTTATGGATCTAATGGGTCCGCATCCTTAGATTTTAAACTTTAACCTACTGAGTTTTTGCCATAGTGATTTGCTCAGATAGCATTTTGAACTCTTCTCCAGTGGGTAGGGGGAAGAAAGACGGTTCAAAGAGCAATGTAAAGGATTCCATTGAAGACTAGGGCATGTTATCTCCAGTTTTGCATGGAAATGCCTTTAATTTCTTGCTATTAAGAAGTAACCAACCCAAACCCTAGAAACCTTATTATAGGGCATTTGGCACACACAGTGCGAGTGGGTCAGGAAGTTGTTGACTGAGCGGAACAGCTGCTGAAGAAAAATCTTAGACACTCTGTCCGTGTGCTGCCTCCTGTACTGCTTGCACCTTGTTTTGCTAGCTTAGCTTTTCTTCTAAAGGTAGTTTCTTGGCAGGTGAGCTAAATTTCTCTCACCAAAGATTTGAATAAATGCTAAGAGGAGGTGAGACCTCACAGCTATAGAGAAGGGGACCCCATTTGTCCTTGAGAGCAGCAAGCCGTTGGGTTGTGTAACACCTAGGAATATTTAACACTCATGTTTGACCAAGTCTGGATGATAATGCTGTAGTGCTTGCTTTCCACAGCAAATAAAAGCCATCAGGAATATGGTATGACATAAATTGGTGGCTGTGTTGCCCAGTGTAACATTGGTTCCATTCATCCCTCACTTAAGCTGATACAGTGTTTGATGGGGATGTATTATGTGAGATCAGGGAACTCCAGTACAATTACTCATCTAGGAAAAAAGAGGCAGTTGGGGCCATTTGAGTACCTGTGCCAGCAGAAAAGAACGTATCTCTGTTTGGAGCTTTAAGCTTGCCAGTCAAGATGCCTGGGATGTGAGAGGGCTGATTGGCGTGTGGAGAGTTTTGGAATGTGTGGACTAGATCCTGCACTGTAGCTCTTTGCAGTGACGTGTGTTGCAGAGATGCCTTGATGTTTGAGGAGGAGCTGACTGAGGTTCAGCAGAGCTCAGACTGTGGCTCAGTACCAGCCATATCAGAGCACAGAGACAGCTTGAATGTGGGTTTTTTGTATCGTACTGTTCACTGCTTGTGCTTTGCTTCTCCTCATTGTCCTCCCAAGTCCTCACAGTAGAAGATCAACTAGACAACGTGGTTTTTTTAATAAATCCCTTTCTTTAATGGTGGTTTAAAGTGACATTCTACACTATGTAGTGCTACCTACTGCTTGTAAATCTTGAGCATTAAGAAAATACATGGTAGCTTCAAGTTTGAATTACTTGCTATTAGGAAATCTTAAATTGAATGCACAGGGTTCAAGTATGAAGATGCTGTCTGTCTTCTGGAGAGGTCTAATGAAGAGTATCTCTGTTCCAGAAGTACCTTCCACTTCTAGTCTGAATTGATATTATAATGCATAACTAATAGGTTCTTCAAAGCTTTTGTCATCTCATAGACAGCTCTTGTCGTTCAATTGAGAAGTATCTGTATGTCCTGGACCATTGAGCATTTATACTGGGATTCACTATAAATGGCTTCCCAACTGCTTCTCTGAAGTGTTTCCTCCATGGGCTTGGGGGCTTTGGTGGTGTGACTTTGCTAGAAGACAGTTTTGTTTGTCATGGTGAACCACTGCCATATCCAAAGAGCACCCTGATGCTGAGGCATTTGCGATGCTGGGAAATGCTTGTGATCTAGGAAAAATGACTGTGTTTGCCTTTCACTTACACCAGTGGCTTGGATGTATTCTTGATTCCTCTTCCGTAACCCTACTTTAGCTGGTCCTTTTTGCTCCCTGTGATGGTTTCTGCTCATGCATCTCTTGGGTGCAGCAGGACTCCCTTTTCTACCATGGCCTGAGCACTCCCTGGTCTTTTCCAAGCTGTTGTAGTGACTCAGCCTGGGTGGGTGTCTGCAGCTCGAGCCTGTAATCTCCTCCCTGCTCTACTACTTACTGTTTCTTTGATCTCTGGTACCTCCTAGAGGCATTTCTTTCCCTGGTCAGATAACACAGCTACTTACCTGCTCTCCATGCAGGTGCTTGCAGCCTTGAGTATTTGTTCTCTCTAGCTGCTTTCTTTCTGTCAAATGCCAGTATTTCTGTTTTAATCCATATGGGATAGTACAGATGATCATCTGGCCTTTCTTCCTAACCCACTCTAGTGTGTGACAACCAGATGATTTATGTTCATGAAGTCTGTGGCTTTCAGAAACTCTGTGTAGGAGGCCACTGTGTTTTTTCAACCAGATGTATTTGCAGGAGCCTTCGCTCCCTGTGTCAGTTCAGCCACATCATAGGCGGAGACACCTGCACTTGGGCTTCCTGGCTTCCCCAGATCTGCTCTGAGGAGGTGGGCACAGAGCCAATTACTCTGTGGGTGGCTATGAGAAGTCCTTCAGATGGTAAAGACAAAATGTGACAGGAGAAGCCTCTCCTGCAGGGAGGCTGTCAAAGGGACTTCCACTCTCCTTCCTGCTATGGGAGTGGAGAGGTATTATGAATTCCTCATCCATGTCTTTCTGTAGCTGACATGACTGGGGTGGTTTTTCTGTTTACCCTGGTAGTATATATTGCTCTTCTGATCTGCTGGCAGCTGTTTGGAGCAGCGCTATCCTGCTGTGTAGCTTGCTCTTTATCTCAGGAAAAGTTCGTAATCCAGTATCTCTCCACGCATTCCTCAGCCCGAGGGTTTTCTGACAGAAGGTTGTAAAATCAGGGCAGTAGCAGAATTTACAAAGTGTTGAGGGAAACTTTGGATAAAATGAAAGATACTTATCTTTATCTTCTAATTTCTTGGGGCGTAGCTGTGTTGGTGCTACTCAGGGCAGGATTCTCTGACTCTGACAAGAGGGGCCAGTGTGAGGAGCAGCGTGCTTCAGGGGATTGTACGGTTTAAAATACACCCGTGCTTTAAATGGCAAGAGATGGTGGTGGGATTCTTTGAGGTGGACTTTTATTCTAACAACTCTCCCCTTACCAGCCTCCTTATCAATGCACGTTTCTGGAAAAGGTGTGAAATTGAAAAGGGAAGGTTGACTTTGGGTTTTTGTTTTGCAGCTTCAAGGGAAACACTGTAGGACCTTTAGTTTCTTTTTTCTGTGGTGCCAGACATAAATTGTTTGCGTCTTGCCTGTACCACTCTATATTACTCAGATGAGAGAAATGTAAACAAGTGTACAAGTGGGGTTTTATGCTGTTTCTATGTATTTTTAATATATACAGTATATGTTGAATTGGCTAAGGATTGCCTGGCACTTGAGATTTGGTCTCCCCAATACTGAGGAACACAAAACCCACCCTGTTAGTTTCCGACTGATAATTTTTCATTTGTCCAGGGAGAGCATCCTGTTATGTTGGCTTCTGTGCAGTATCCAATTACTCCATGAAATGTGAATGCAGTCTTGAACTCTTGATCAGATACCCTATCTGCTCATACTTTATCTTTTTAAGTGGATTTGTTGTTCTTGTGTTTTTATTTACTTTTATTTTTATTTAATACCCTTTGCAGCAAGATGAAAGGTAATTCAACTGATTTTCCGTTTAGATCACTCTTTAATTGGTATCCCTATTTAGATAAGGTCATATGTATTATGGGCTTAACTTCCCATGTTTGTACTTATTTCTTTCTCTGCATATATTCAGGTAGAAATGGTGCCCTTTTTTTTTTTGCCCTCTAAATTTTTTTTGTCTTTTATAGGAGGCTATTAATGCTTGCTGCAGTTGAAAAGAGATGTTATGAAATAGTCTTTGTCCTTGAATGTTGTAAACAGAGGGGATAATTCTTGCCTTTTCATTTTTTTTGTGGCCATATAGCTTAGTTTTCATGTGCCTTAAGTGTGTAGGATTTGCAGATTTCTCTTGACCTGTCAAAATGAAAGCCAGCTATAACAATTTGATATCTGTCTAGTGGGTTGAAACAAGAGCTGGCTTCTCTACAGCTTAGCCTGGCATTCCAAATAGCAGAACTTCTTTGGGAGAGTGGAAGTTGCTTTGGGAGATTTCTTCCTCCTCCCTCAACAGAGACCTTGGAACAGCTGCTCTCTTTAATATCTTCTGTATGTGTGATGGGTTGACTGCACTTTCTCCAGTCAGGGCAGCAAAAAACTTATATTACTTGCTTTCTCTGTGGGCTTCAAATAGACCTCTGAAGTAAGCTGAAGATATTTTTAGTACTAAAACACTGACTTCAGATTCAAGACTTGTGCTTGCAAAAATTGTTCATGCAACTTGAACAGGAGAGAGAGGAACATTATGGTCTTGCTAAACTTGAGGTAGCTCCCATCTTGTCAGGTGGCTGGACAATTCACTAACATGGTGCTGAGACAGAACAGAGGAGAGCATCAGTAACAAGAAGTTCTTGAGTGTCTTCATAGATACTTAATGAATCCTAGCTCCATGGTATTCCAGTTCTGGATTGTGCTTTCTAGGTAATAAAATAATTCTTTTATAAATGACCACTTTAAAGGGTGTGTGTGTGTGTACTTTTAAAAACACCTGATAGCTAAGTCAAATTGTCTCTAGTTTGGAAAAGCTAGCATTATTACTCTTCCCTGTTTCTCTGGGTTAGGTTACAGCTTTTAATTACGTTATTGCCTGCCAGCATCCCTCCCACAGACTCTGTGCCTTATCCAGCACACTAAATAAATGATACTAATCTTGATGAGTCTTTCTCCTTCTCCTTATTCTGGAATATGTGGCATAAGGTCATAAATTTCCTGCATGGTACTCAAAGCTTGCTCTAAAAGAAGAATTAATCAATTCAGCATGGATTTTTGTTTCCTGTGATATTTCACAAATGTTTGTGAATGTGCTTTCCAATAATAACAACATATTAACAACAACTTCTTCCCTTCTGCAAGTACACCACTACTCATGTTTCTGGCTTTAACTTTACTTTGTGTTGGGGTTAAATTGGGTGATCCCTTGCTGTTTCACCTCAGACTCTATGCAGGTCTCATCTGGCAGTCACCTTGGTTAGCCAGGACTTGGTTTGGGACCTGCTGTTTCTTTCTTGCACAGCGGTGATATTCCCATTCCATATGGATGCTGAAACGTAAGAAATGTGGATGAAGAAACTTGTATGAAGTCAAAAGCAAGATCTGTCTAGACACGTGTTTGCAAGTGTGTGAGGAAAACGGTGCTGTGGAGTGTAGAGAATAATATGCTGATGGTAAACTATAAATGAATTAGTTTGTTCTATGATTCTGTTTAATTATTGATGAGAAAAAGTCTAATGATGCAGCTCAAAAGGATGGATGCATTTATTTAAAGAGTGGTGGTCCATGAATTGAGCAGAAATTCTGACAGTGCTAAGTGCATCTCCTTCAGTACATGGTCCTGACTTGCTGTGCCTGTGCTAGCTTTCCCTGCTGGTTCCCTGTCATCCTCCTGGACTCCACAGCTTTCCCTTTGCAGTCACAACTGCTTCAGGGACAATCAGATGAATTTCTATTGTGGACTAACCCACTGTTTCCCTGCAGCTTCTTCCTCTGCTGCAATGGAGCAATTCTGGCTGGAGTTTTGAGAGGGAGATAAATGTATTCTGAACCCTGGCTCAGCCTTTTTAATGTTTGCTGCAGTTGCAATCAACTAAAAAATAGCTGTTGCCATCTGCTGCAGTTTCAGTCAATACACACTTGTGTTCATAGAGGTAATGGTTTGTGTTCTTTTTAAATAATCTGTTGTCAAATTTGCAACAATAATTTGCAACCTGGATGTGTGCTCTATTTGTCTTTTATAGTACCTTTAGCATTTATAGTACCTTTCCCTAGCTTTATTTCCAGTTAAATTACTTAAACCCGTTACTTAGTTGTTGTGTTCAAGTTCACAGTAATACTTATAGGCAACACTTGCTCAGCGCTTTACTTTCAGGGGGCACACAATTAAAGTCTCTTAGATTAAACCTCATCTTAAAACTGCATGTAGATTCATTGCAAAATCTGAACTGGATCTTCATTCATGGTTTGAGTGCTGGAGTGAAAAATAGTGACTTTTCCCATTATCCAGCTGCAGAGACAGTAAATGGGAGGCCTCTTAAGGGGCCAGGTGTCCCTTGGCAGCATTTTGATGGCTCTTGTTTCTAATAAGCAATCGGGAGATTGGGAGTTTCTAAGTCAGTCTGGATGTGGGGAGAGTCCCGTTGTTATTTATAAACCTAATTGAGCATTGCTGTGCTCTTTTGGCTCCTTTTTCTTACGTTAATTCTTTGTTTAAAATCTGCATTTTGTTCAGTGCTTTTTTTACTTCAGAACTATGCAGTCACTTAAACAGCTTGGATCACAACAGCAAATATCAGTGAGGGTTTGGATGCAGAGAGAAATCACGTTCTGCAAACAGCTGTTGTGGTGGAGGGTGGCAGTAGCCCTTGCAGTGGGACTGTTCTTTCTGAACTGAAGCAGTCAGACCTGGAAGATCTTGTAATGTTAGAAGAGTTAACGTGAAGATCAGTGTTCTGTTGCCAGCATTCCTGATAACTTGGTATGCCAAAATGTCCTGTTAAACAGATCTATGGGACTCACTGTAAACTGAAATGCAAGAGCGCTGAGGTTATGAGTGCAGGGATCATGTTTCCTTGTTCTGTGTAATGTTTAGAAAGGGTTTTCTAAGCCTACCGTTTACAGCTGATTTGCAAAATATTCCCAGGAATCTCCAATTGTGCTGGCAAACTGTTCTCGTAACCAGTAGTGGTTTGCAAAGAGATCCCAGAGGGAGTAGGAGTGCAGGTTATGAGAGCAGTCCTAATACACAGGAGCATATTTCCCCCCAGTTCATGGGCAAGATTCCACAAAGGGGCTTGTACTCCAGTGCCTGCCAGTGGACACCCTCTCTCCACCCACTGGCTTTGAGAGTGTCACCAGGTAGAGCAGTCAGTCAGTCATCTACTTATCATCTATTATTAACATACATAAAAGAATCTGCTTCTGAGGTGAAAATTGTTCTGTTAACCCATTTTATTGACAACACCTGAACTTGTTAAAACAAGAGCATGACCCCCTGGCAGCATTTACACCTGCCTGTTTAGGTGCACATGAATTTCTTTCAAAGCACTTTGAAATCAGGTTGGGTTCAGGTGTCCTGTGTGGGCAGGAAAAACAGATAGTGGTAGCTGATGGTCTCCTGAGATATGCCAAGCAGGAAAGGAGGGCAGCTCAGTGAGGTTAATTCTGTTGGAAAAAATAGGTATTTCTTGCCCAGTTTCAGTCTTTGCAGTTTGGGGCATGGAGCTGGGACTCTGGCAGCAGGAGGAGAACATGGTGCAGGGTCTATGCAGTGCCTGCCCCCCTTCTGGATGCAGAGAGTGCTTTGGAAAGCCTCATCCCAGAGCAGGCTCCTTGGCTTTCCTGTGTATGGGCTGTGTGACCTGAACCACCTGTGTGGGAGGGTGCCTGAGAGCAGAGGTGCTTCATTTCTAGTATAATTTTGTGGCCATGTAAAACTGCTTAGGAGTACAAAGAGGGGACAGCACTTTTGATCAGTGTCTTTCCTTAGGATAGAACTAAGCTTCTTATGACTCACTAGAAATATGGTGTTTCCTAGTCTGGTTAAGCCCATAAGGTGTTTGGGAGTCTTGTTAATTTTCCAATAAGGTGAATTAGTAAGATTTACTAGATTGAGAAATTGCAAACAAAATGCAACTTACTAAAGCACAAATGGAAGGTGTGGTGGCACCTCAAGTTGTACACCTCACAACATTATCTTTTCTTAGGATCACTTGCATGCTTTGTAGTTTGCTTGTTTAGATTGCCTGTGCTCTTTTTCTGAAATGCTGAAAAGCTGTGGCTGGCTTCCTCCCACTTGCATAATAAAAACCATTTGATTAAAAGCATGTAGTAAGCTTCCTTTAGAGTCCTGTGTTTCCACGCTTTGATGTTGTGATGTTATTTTTTCTGAAAACGTATCTTTCCTGCATATGTGGGCATCAATGTGTGTCACCTTAGCCTATGTAACTACACTGATTTTCATTAAAATTTACTGATTAATAAGTGACTGCATGAATAATTCTGTTGATTTCATTAGGACTTACTGATGAATGGTCCTGATAATCGAGGACCAGGCTCTGCTATCTTGAGAGAACTTTCTTAGGCTCAGGGGTGGCTTGTAGTTTATGTGCAAAGGTGACACTTATTACTATGATACTGTAACTTTCAGCATTCATAATGTGGAACAGAAGTGATTGTTTGGATGCTAAATTAATGCCTTTTAAACCCCAGAAAACTGAGTTGTTTCTCTGCACTGTTCTGTTGTCTGCAGAGTCCATGTCTGCTCCTTGTATTATAATATGGTGCTGACTAGCGCGGATGCTGCGTAGGAAACAGCAGCGTGATCCTCTACTGCTTCCCTGCGCTGTGCCACCAGGCATTACAGGAGAACTTCTTACATGAACTTGTAGCATTTGTGAATTTGAGAAGTTTTTGCTATCACCTTATACAAAGGAGCTACTGGTAGAAATTTGGCTGAATTTCAGTGTGCTGACTAAATTGCCTGTGCAGGTTTGGAACAGAAACAAAAACCAAAACTGTAATTCATTACGTGTTTGCTAGAGGTGTGTAAAGCTGAGGCCCTTCACTCACATGTGAGAAGTCCGCAGTTAGAAAGGTCTTGTTAGTGCACCTATATTATATATGCTCACTGGAAGAGTGGATGTGAACTGGCTGATCTGTTTACAGGACTAATGCTTTTGTGTGCATCAGAAGTTCCAGATATGTTCCTAATTTTTCCAGCTCTTGAAAAGACTCTCCTTGACTATATAGTTTTAAGGATGCATGTGGATATTTGTAAGCTAAGAATGGCTCCTAAGATTGATAAACGTCTAAAAATATAAAATAGTGGTATAATTTAGTAACTTAACAAGTTTAAGTTTATAGTCATAGGCAAATGCAGTGTTTCCAGTTGGGCAGTGGTTTGTTTGGGTTTTAAAAAAATCTTTAATTTTGATCCCCTGTCAAAATGGAGTTGAAATCAGGTTGCTTGCTTTATTTTATCCTCTAAAATCGCAGGTGCTTATTTTCCATTAAAGTACAGAAAATGTTAACAAAGTATTTCAGGTACTTTTATTAAAAAGCAATTTGTGAGTTTTCTTTGCAGGATTTGTTGTTTGTTTGAGGAAATTCTGTTTGCTTAGCTGATGCTTGCCCATAAGGTGGCCCATCCTTTTTAATGTGTCCTGTCTTCTAAGAGTGTTTTCTCAGAGGGTGTGGTGAGTACTGATTATCCCTATTCTCTTTAACATTAATCAGGATAGGTTTTTTTTAATGAGAAATTCTACCAGACTCTCTTCTGCTTCCACCTGAAATGAATATCAGCTCTAACAGATCTCATACCTTCATGAGCTTCATAATTACATTTCCTGAAACAGAAGTCAGGCTTAAGGAAAGGTGGAGTAGGCAGCGCTTCCTTGTGCCTGTAACATCCTGCCCATAAAAGCAGGGAAATAGCTGTTTGGAAAGGAAAAAAGAACGACTTTTGAACTTTTTGTTGTAAAGTCAACACCCAATTGCTGCTTAAGAACAAAGCATGTAAACTTTTTTCCCCCTTCTCTGGTTTCCTGGTGGCTATTCTCCAGGATGGCAAAATAACTTGTATTTGGAGTTGGGCCATAGCATCAGGTTATAAGCAAGCCCTGATCTCCAGTGCAGCCTAATTGCTGGTCTCCAGACCTTTCCTCAGAAGGAGAGTTTGTTTATCCAGCTTTTCCAGTGGGATATTCGTTAACCGTGTTCTGAAGTCTTCTGTGCACACCTCCCTTGAATGCCTACCCGTTGTGACCTCCTACGCTGTTCTCCTCTCTCCACTGTATCCTGTCAGCACTGATCTAACTAGGACTGGTATCACCCCACTCTTATTGATGTCATTAAAAAAAAATGTCTGAGTGTAACAATTGTCCTGTAATTCTGAAGTGATTCGCTACTACGGAATTGTCTGCCCTGGTACAGAAATTGTGAGTTGATGAGGAGGGAGCAGCAGGCTCAGATCAGCACTGGAGATGTTAATGGTGTAAACCGTCTGCTGACACATGGCATCAGGCTAGCACAGTGTTTGGGTAAGCTGGGACCTGTGCCTGAAGTGTTTATTGCACTGTAGTTCTCTTATGCTGCAGACTTGGTTAATGCTTGTTTATGTATCTGTGGCTTTTTTTTAACCTGTACAAAAATAAAACCTTTGCTAATTCTTCTGTTTTCAATTTGTTTATCCTGTTCTTTTTCACCTGTAAAAAGAAAAAAATTACCATGTTCATTCTAATTAAGAAAGGAGTCTGTTACTGGACTGTGACTGCGAACACTGGTTTCTTAGACAGTGATAGCATCCAGCAGAGGAGCAGGCATATGGCTAAAACCAGTTATCTTTTAAATTGTCCCAGCATGGAAGGCATCTAGATTCATTTGTAAGAAATAAATGTGTGTGTTCTGTAAAACAAATTCATACTGAAACTGGGCAGCAAGCATATTTTTGCAAAAAGGGTTGAGACAAATAAGTTGGTGGCAGTTTTCAGTTTTTGTAATGCCAATAATATGTCTCATCTGTCTTTTTAGAGAATGTAGGAGTTTTAAGGAAACCTTGTCCCTTTGTCAGTCCCGCTCTACTTGCAACTGAAGTTCTTGGTAGCCTGTTAAATGTGCGAGTAGTAAAAAAAAAAAACAAACAGGTGATAGAAAAATGAGATGAAAACCCCTCAGAAGCAGATTATCATTACCATGCTGATGAGTTTATTCAAGACATAATCTTGCTGAGTCAGTTGGTCGGTTACCTCACAATGCAGAGATCTAAGGATCGAGTACCACCTTATCAATGTGATCTTGACAGGACATGGCCTTCGGGTGGTGGCATGGGGCTGAATGGCTAAGGCCCAGCAGCCCCCACTGCCCTTACCAGTTTCTTCTTGTGTGAGCCATGAATGCTCTGCTGCATTCATCATCTGCAAGGTGAGAGGAATAACTTTAACCAGAGAGCTGCAGCGAAGTTGAATCCAAGACTGGTTCAAGCCTTTTATTTTCCTTCTTACTGGAGGAGCAGTCAAATCTGAGCTCTGAAGCTTTGCTAAGTTCAAACTGGAACTCTGGTCAAATTGAACGAAGGGTGCAGCCTTGAGATAGGTGATTGACCAAGGGGTTCTGGTTTTTATTTTTAAGCACTTGACCTCTCAAGGCTGGGGATACAAAAGAGAGGTAAAATCCTATCATTAAGGTCAACTTAATTTGACACTACAGTAGTACATGGTGGTGGTACTGAGATGGTTGCCTAGTTTGCCCCCTCTCCTCTTCTCTCTCTTGAATTTTTGCCAGATTAGATCAGGCAGTAGTAGGTAAAGCTAATGATTGTAGTTTGCTACTTTAGAAATACCGTTTCAATACTATCAGATTTTTAATAAAACATGCTAATATAAAGACTTACAGAAGGGTGCAGTCATTACAGTTTTAACGGTTAATTAAATGTGGCAGGTGATACAAATCCTCTGGAGTGTGAAAGAAATTTTTCATGCAGGCTAGACTGCAGGAGTGCCTCCTTTTGTCTGTTCTATGTGAAATATCTAATTTGGATGCCTCTTTGAAGAGACTGGTTTTTTAATATTTCTGTGGAAGCTGTGTAGAGTGCAGTGAGAGATGTAGTATTGGTGTAAAAATATTTCTTATGGACTTACTTAATAAAAACCTAACTTGAAGTAGAGCTACAGTCACTGTAAACTTTATTGGATTTTAGATGGAGTTAGTTTTTAGCTTACTCTTTTGTATATATATGAAGCAGCAGTTACATAACTTGATTTTAAATGCATGCAGTGGTTTTATCGTGATCATATTTAACCTACTAAGAAGGTACTTCTGCTACTTTGGCTTGGAGGTTGTGTATTTTACTGAAGATACCAGTGATTGCTTACAACTTTGAACGTCTCCCAGCCCCCCTCCCCAAGGTTATTGTTATGAGCTTTTACAGACTTCATTTGAAGAAGAGATAGTTGTGCTTCCTTAATTTTGTGGGGTTTTGAGATGCATGTGTGGTGGAGGAGGGTTTTTCCTTTCAGAAAAGTTTCAAATGTGATATCAGTGCCAGGTTGATAAAGACAGTAACAGTAACTTTTTGAATTTGAAGACTGTGTGTTCTTCAAACAATATACTCCCCCCTACATCCTCCCCATGGCCAGTATCTTCTTGAGAAGACTGGACCTCTTTCTGAACATTGTTTTCACTGCAGTATCCACAGTGAGGGAAAACTGTCAGGGTTGCTCTATGTCCGAAGAGCCAGTGCATTGCATGATGTTTCCTCGATGAGAATGGTTACTGTGCATTTTTGAGGTTTGTGTTTTTTAATTGCTTTGAAGTGGAACGAATCCAAATAAAAATGACTTGGTTGGTGGGACTGTGACCATGTGCAGACTCACCATTTCTGTCTAACACCAGCCCTAAAGCTGGACCTGGTTATGAAGTTGTTGCCTTTCCTTGATATGGGCAGATTTTGTCAGAAGGCTTAAAAAATAATTTGGTGACACAATCTTTGAACTACCCAACCGAGCCCAGGAAGGGAATGTTGCTCTAAAGATAAAATGGTGTCTGACACACTTGGCAAAAGCTGGGACGTTGCCCAGCTTCTGCTGAGACAAGGCCCATGACTGAGCTTGCCTCAGAGTGGACAGTGCTGGCAGTAAGCGCAGGGAGAAGCCTGCATGCCTTGGCCTAGCATGGGGCTTGTGCTTCCCCAGGAATGGCTGGTTGGTTTCCAGTACCAATTTTAATGTAAAATGTAGGTAGCTGCATTTGAAGACTGGGAAGGTTGTTGTTGCAAACAACCTCTTCCTGCCTTCTGTTGGATATGGAGCATGTTGGATTCTTGCATTGCAGGGTCACATGCAAGTACTGTGGTGTAATAACCCAGAGCGCTAATACCACTTCAGTGTTTGATCGCTACTTGTATTAATAGCCTGTGTTCCAGACCATACTTAACCTTCAAGATCTACTAATTAGTTTTCAATACAATACTTTGTATAAACTTGTTTCCTAACTGTCTGTTAAAAGCTTGATTTTGTTGTACAATTCACAGAGGCTGGTAATCCATTTTAGTTCATTAAATCTCTTATGTGCTAAAGTAGCCAGCAGATAAAACTCACACTTTCTAGAGAGGAGACCTGAAGGAGGTTTACTGTTTGTGATGTTTCTTACATCTAGTTTTACTGAAATGTGCAAAACTGAAACAGCTGTTGAATTTTTTTTAAATCACGTAATATATTTCTTTAAAAATATGTCATAATATGGAGGGGGGAAAAATGTACAGATACGTGTAAAATCTGTAGTGTCTTTGCAGACAAAATGTAATGCTTAACCTCAGTTACTATTATTTGTGTAGTTGGTTTTCACTTTAAACAGATGACTGGTTATTTGTGAACTGGGTTGCATACCAATAGTTAAAGTACAGCCATGTAGGGTATGACAGGGTTTGTAACTAGGGGTTTTCAGAGGTGAGGTCATGATAAACTTAAATGAAACTTAAACAGCAATGTTAATGTCACTAACAAATAGTTTCCTTTTTCTTGCCTTCCTTTCACAATGCCTGAATATGAACTGTGTTTGTATTACCTCTGTTTGAAGGAAAATAATTTCTTAAAAGGAATAAAGGGAAGTCACAGTTCTTAATTTGTTTCTCTGTTGCTTAAAAATATTCACCATGTAAACATCTGAGTGTTTACATCAGGGGAGTCAGCCAGGAGCCATAATACTTTACTTTGTCATTCAGTGCTTTCATTAGCATGCCTAGCCGCATAGTGGAAAAACTGAAAACAGTCTGCAAGTAACTTATTACCTGTAATACCTGTACCTTGTAAAATTATGATAAAATTCTAAGCTGTGGTAGTTGCATGGAGATTTCTTTAACCACTATGGAAGAGTGTTGGAAGGGAGACTTTTCACATTATATCACAGATAAAATTTTTATAGACCTGTAGCATGCAAGACGTGTAAACAAAGAGCACCTAAGCTTTGGTGTACTTATGTCACAAGTTGTGATGCAGCTCTGGTCCCCACATCCCAGGAAGGGCTTACTGCGGTTGGTCACCCCTCTGTAAAATGATTGAGAGGATGGAGCAACTACCTTAGTAAGGATTAAGGAGTTCAAGGCTCCTCACTTTGGGGAAGAAAAAAAGGAAGTGTGTGTGATTGTGGTTTACCAAATCACAAAGGTAATGTGTAAGCCGAATGTGAAACTCGAGTTCACGAGGTCCTGCCATATTAGGATTAAGGGGTACTCAATGTGTTTAAGAGAAGTTGTCTTAGTAGAAGATCAGCTTAAAGCAGATGGCAGTACTTCTTCACACAGCAGTCATGAACGTCTGGAACTTGCTGCCACAGGAAGTGTAGGGACAGGCAGTGTTGGCAGGTTCAAAAAGGGTTTATGTGGATGCATAGGCATCAGTGCCTATGTCCATAAATGGACACTAAATAGACTCGGAAGGGAGGTGCCCTCTGAATTCCTGCTTCAACACTTGTGGATGCCAGCAGAGAGGCTGCAGAAAAGGCTCACGTGCTTGCTTGAAATAGCCTTTGTTTTTGCTGCTGTTGAAGGCAGAATATCAGAGTGGATGCACCGTACCCCTCACCTGGGAGGGTGCCACTTCTCTTACTCCCTCAGGAGGACATGATGCAGGCTATTCTTGAACTCTGTCAGGATAATTGTTTAAGATTCAGGTCAGCCAAACCTGCTTAGAAAAACAAAATGTTTTTCTAAAAAAGAGACTGCTTCCTTGCCCTATGTGCCACTGGGGGAACTGGATCTTACTGAGTGCAGAAAGCAAACATATCACAAGAAGATACAGAGATTATTCTGCCCACATCCATCCAGTTAGAAAAATTCCCCTTGCCTTGACTCAGAGAGCAAACTCACCCCATTCAGGAGGATGCAAACATTTCAAGGTGCAGCTGTGTGGTAAGGCGCAATGCTTGGAGCTGTTTAGATGTTAATGCTTCTCCCTGGCTACCCTGCCCCCATTTGGTCTTCTCCATACCTTTCTGGCTACTAGTGTCTCTGACTGGCTATTTGTGGATGGATGTGACCAGTGTCTCTACCTGGGTTCCAGATGAAGGAAGAGCACATATCCTAAGTTCAGGCTTGCCCCAGGGTGGAAGGAGAGATTGCTGTCACTGGCAAAGCTGCTCTGCTCTTAGAAGTTAGGATGAGGGAGAAGCAAAATGTGTTTCAAAATAGTTTAATTGCAAGGTTTCAATTTCTTTCTTTCCTGTGGGAATGCTGACAGGCTGTAGAAAAGAGAATGTTCTTGCTTGTAGAAGGAGCAACAGCTGAGATCAGAATTCCCTTTCTCTATTTTCCTTCCTGTATTCTCTGTTGGGCTTTCTGTGTTGTATGATAGCACCATTAGTTAAATCCCTTCTCTGATATAAACATGATATAAGTAGGGTGCACTAGCTGAAATTTTTATGACTAAACAAGACTTTTTTTTTAAAAATGTGTATTAGGCTGCATTTCTCATTTGTCAAACCCTCAGTGCTTTGTTTCAAAAATTATTCCTGGCCACAATTTATAGCAAGATCAGGGCATCTTCATTCATCTGACTGAATCATGGTCACTGTATATGAGGGGTAAATGGGAAAGCTGGAGATAGGAACTCTGATATGTCTTAAAAGTTGGCTTGAGTTCCCATAGGTCTTTGGTTCTTCAGATTTCTTATAAAAATACTTTATATGTGTTCCATGGATAGGTTTAACTTTTCATCCATTATATTTTTCTTTGTCTTCCAAGCTGAAATATTAAGAGTATTAGGAGGAGCTTGGTTCCCCATTCCTCAATAAATGCTAATTTCTTGAAGCTTTTTGAAAATAATATGTTGGATAGAAGAGACTTTTTTTGTATCCCTCTATAAATAGAATACTGCAGTAGCAGTTTGGGGAAGCCATGCATCTGACTCAGGGCAAGGATCCTGAGGAAACAGGCTTCATGGCTTTGGAGTTTTCTTTGTGGAACTTTTTCTCAGCCTCATCCCATAGCAGATTGCTAGCTGTTGAGTTTATTAGCCCTTTCTTACTGCCTGAAGGAATAGGGTTTGGCAGCAACCGTGAGACTTGGACTTTCATAAAGTCCCTGATGTGATATGATTCTTCTTTTTCGGGACCACAAGTTGATTTGCACTTCACTTTAATTGTAATTTGTGCAGTTTTAGTTGTGTTTCTTGAGGATTCATGCTGAGCTAGTCTCAGCTAGGGCTTTACACTGAGCGTAAATATTTGAAAAGAGAGTGCTGCTTCTCTAAACATCTGCGCTACAATAAATGGGATGAGCATGGGGGGTGGAGGTGATAAAGAAAAAAACATTTTCTGCCCTTTTTGTTGAGAGGAAGCTCAACTGTGAAGAGGCATTGCATCATCAGCTCTAATGAAAGACCAGCTATTCCCCTTGGGAAAATGAAAGCACTTGCCTCATTTCCCTCTTACTGGCAGCTGTTGGTGAGGAATTTCATTTGAGAATAAATGCTGCTTTGGTTGACCTGAGAAATGGCTTTTATACAAATGGCTGCCAGTGGTGTGCACTCTAAGTGCTGGAAAGGACAGCATGATTTTTGTAAAAGTTAGTGGCTCGGACTAGAATTACTGTTTTGGTCCTCATCTGTATGGATTCTCATGTATTCAACTGTCTCCTTGAGATTAGTTTTTGTCTTCTATATTTGTGCTGGGCTGAGGAAGTAGCAGATTACATGAGGAGTGGGGAATGGATGGAGACTAGGAGTTCTGATGGGGAAAACACTTACTTGGGCCTGGTAGAGAAAGGGAAACATGGCAGACATTACTGAGAGTATAATTTGTCTAAGTGATAGAAGAGTCACACTTAACTTCAGTTCTATATATTTTATTTTATTTTTACAAAAATAACACTGAAAAGTTTGTGCATGGTTTTATAGAGTAAGTTCATTGTTTGAACAGTAGCACCCGGAAGTGCTGTTGTTAATCCCAGCAGTATCTAGGCCTTAGCTGACAGAAGACACAGTGTGAGCTGCTCTGCTGGTTGTGCTTATACTTCACTCTGCTGCTGTGACATATGCAAGGATCTGTGGTTAGGAAACTCATCACCAGGCCTAACTTTTGAAGAAAGACATTTCACAATTCCCAGCATACAGGCATTGTGAGGCATGTGTGCTGGGCGTTTTGTAGGGAGCTGGGGATGAATCAGCTGCATCTGAATCGGCCTAGAGCTGAATCGCGCTCCCCTCGCGCCTCAGCAGTGCAACTGACTTCAAGAAGCTGTGCCATATCTCACCTCCAAAATGCCCAGGCTCCTTTGTTTCAAAGAGCTGACTTTGGAGTGAGTAATGGCATTCCCTGTAGTTGCACCCTGAGCAGGTGTGGCTTCAACCGCTTGGTAGCCATTTCAAGAGCAAGGTGTTAGAAGCACATTGTAAAGCATGGTAGAGATTAATTAATTACTGCTGTTACTCTGCTGTTGTATTGGATGACTCAAGGTCTTCACGAGTAATACATTTACCTGCTGAGATAACAAAGTGGAATTTAATCTGTTAGACAGAAGCAAGTTAGCAGAGGATGACTTTTCTTTTAGTGGGTCCTGATATGAAGGATCTGTTATTTCCTGTGGAAAATGAGTTGCCCAGTCTTTCTCCACCCACCTAAGTATGCTGGTGGAAGAAGACATATATTTTAACTTCTAACATGGCTAAACAAAGCTGTATGTCAAAATTTAAGTGCCAGCATATACTGAGAGCAGTTCAGCTCCAGGAAAGTTGGAGGAAAAAAAACCTGTATAACATCCTGTCGGCTTCTCTTTGTACATTGGTTAAGTATAATTGGGGAAAATTTGAATACACAGGTGCCTCAAATCTGCGTGTTCTGCTTAATAATACCCACTGAGAGCAGCTGACCCAGTGAATCATGGTGGGCTGAGGCTTTCTTGATCATAATAAATCTAGTGAGGTGTTCTTTTGTTGGCTTTCACTTGACAGCAGTCATGTGGGACAGTAAACTGTGTGACAGCAATGTGATTTTTCTGTAAGTGCTGGAGTCTAGCTAGTGAGGAGTTTTTGTTTGCTTGATTGAAGTTATGTGTCTTGATGTGTGAGCAGTTGGAGTGTTTTGAGCTTTTGTTTGGGAGCAGGAGGGTATCTCCAAATTAATTAATGAAGATCTCAGGCTTAGATTTCCAGTGGCCATCAAGCTGTTTTGTGTCCTGGGACACGTGGCTTCACTGTTTGCTGTCAGTGGTCTTGATGGTCAGAGATGGTGGACTAGGATGAAAATGATGATTAATGTAAACACCGTTTCTGCCTATTATGTATAGTGTTTTTCTTGAATGATTTTGGCTCTATTTATTTGTTTTAATCCCTGTAGCCCTTCTTTGTATTTAGTTCATATGTTTATATAATCTACATGCTGTTAAAATTAGTCGAGGCACAGGCTTTGGTTGTTTAGAAAATGAGTTATAGCTCAGAAGGAGGTACTCTCAGCTTTTGCATAAACACAGAGACGGGTTTTCTGTGTGCTTAATTAAGCTTTGCCAAAATTGCCCAGCCTCTAGTGCCACTGCAAGAAGGCAGAAATTCCTGTGGTATGTTCAAGTATGGAATCATGTCTAACTCGGTTGAGTGAATGATGGCTGCACCAGTGATGCCCCACGACCCATAGGCGGAGCCACACCCGACAGGGTTGACTGCAAGTCATCACCAGAGCAAGTCTGTTGGAAATTAGCTTGCTTGGGTGCTGTGCTTGGGTTTTGCTTGTCATGGCTGGTTCCATGGCAAGGCCCAGGACTAGAGTGATCTCATGGGCTTGTGTCTTTTCCAACCAGACCAAATATGTGTTGCTTTGTTAGAAAAATATGTCATCTTGGGAGAACAGAAATGTACCTGAAGACTCTCTTGTATGAAAACAGGAGAAAGTTTTTTGCTGTCTGTTTGTACTTACTAATTCACCAAGGTGGGATCGTTTGTTTGTTTTTTTGGGTTTTGTTTGTTTGTATGTTTTGTTTGTTTTAATACGGCATACAGGTTGTTTCCCAGCTGTCAGTCTTGTGAACTTACCCTATGCCATTGCCATTAAAGGCAATAGATTCTTTTTGTCATCTAAGTTGATAAAAGTCCTTTTTGTGAAATTAAACTTCAAGGTGCACAGACGTTAATGGAAGTGGTTGTTTATTTGTTAATTATTTCTTCTTATACAAAGTTTGAGATTTGAACACAGGAAAGGTGAGTTTCTTCCTCTTTCCTGGTTAGTGTTTTTGCTTGATGATAGTGGATGTTGTGGATGACTTCAGTAAGCATGGTGACAGTCGGCTCCACCAGGGTAGGTACCTGCTTGAACAATCATCATAATAATAAATATTATCAGAATTAATAATAAATATTAAAACTGAGGTGTCCATTATGGGAAGTTCGATATCAGTAGTATTAAGAGATTGGAGAGGGATGTACTCCACAATGTGCTTGTCTCTGAGAGGTGAGTCTTGGCTGGCATCTATATGAAGGGGTTTGTCTGCGGTTAGACAGACTAGGAACGTTCCAAGTTAAAGCTTCAGTTCTTGAAATGCATCATATGCCAATGCCAGAGGCCTGCAGACTGTTTCCTGTCCCTTTAGCATCCACTTCTTTTTTTTTCCTTCTGTGGCTGCTTTGTTTCCCCCTGAATAAAATACTACAGAGCTATAATAGCCTTTGGAGAGATGAAGTGGGCAGTTTAGATGAAGCCGTGTCTATCCTTGTTACGGCAGTTTTGGGGAGGGGGAAGGTGAAAAATAAAAGAGCAAGAAGGCTTAATTTGTCTACCAAGAATAGAGATTTGAATTCTGAATAGATTCAGTAATCTGGTATTTGTAATATATTAGGTGGGATCTGGCAACTGTGCAAGATGCTACACAATATTAGAGTTGTGCTAAGGAACTAATAGGAGAGTTGTATTTCACTAGTGTTCTTTTTTGCCTTGGTTTCCTTATCTGTGAAATAAAGGTATGTTCTCTGTGTCATGCAGGAAATCAGTATCTGAGCTCAGATCAGAATTCAAGGTTTCTGACTTGCAGTTCCCCATTCAGACCACACCTTTCTTTTTATAGCTATGGGAAAAAAGTCTGCTCCAGCATGTCATTTAGTGAAATGCCATATAGGAAAAGAAAAACTAAACCCAGAAGAGCTAAAAGTAGCTGGTTTTAAATTAGGAGACATAAAAAGTTCTGCAGATTCTTTCTGGTAAATGGAAGCTTCGAGTGCCACAGCAGATGTGCTCATCTTTGAGGTCGTGCTGGCAAACTGAAGTGCCTGCAAAGGTGTGTGCCGAGTAGCGTCCAGTAGACTGTGATACAAGACTGGCCACTGAAGTCAGGGAAATCCTTTCTCAGGATAAGCTCTGCTGGGATGTGCTTGTGAGGACAGATGGAACACTGTGACTCAGCTGTTTGTCCATAGAGTGAATGAATATTCAGATGTTCTTTTTGAAAGCGTAAAGGTTCTTCAAAGCTTCTCCTTTTCTAAGTGAAGTCTTAAATCATTAAAGCTGAGAGCTGAAACTCTTTCATACTATATATGGCATTTGTGCTAGTGGTACAAACCGGAGTGTATTTATAACACTGGTTTGCTGCAGGAGTATGGATTGGGAACAAATGTTTGTTTGGAAAAAATCCAATTCTAGGGATTTGTTTTAATGCTGCAAGTAAAATCCATAGCAACCTCGTAAAAGCAGCAGTTGAAAAATCTCAATAGGCCTTCCCTCCATGGAAAAAACATGAAATTGGTGTAACATTTTGTATCTGGAGAGTTACTTGTGATGGTTCACCTTGTAGGCAGTGACCCTGTAACATACTGTCTGTCGCCTTGGAATTCAGGGATGCTGTGGTGTTGTTGCCACATGCTGGGATTGTTGGTGTTACTTATTTAATACATGCTGTTATTTTCATATGTACTCTTCATTTGTTCAGAAATAGCTACTGATTCAGATATACCAACTAATATCTCATGAAAATTGTAGCAGTGTTCTTAACAGTATGACATGGCATTGACATGAACAAATCAAGCCATAAAATGAGCTGAGCTGTTTTGTACACTGCTGCTAATATTTGAATGAAAACAGCTGGCAAAAAAAGGGCACAAGTGTCTTTTGGGTGTGTTGATTTAACCATCTCCCTTCAGTCCAAGTGTTGTGTTTGATTTGCTTAACGGGTTAATCCTTTATGTTGCTGTACAGCTATTTACTGTTATGTTGAGCCTCTGTGGAATAATTACCACTTGGACTAAGAATGGTCATATCCAAAATCTTAAAATAATTGTTTTTATTTTGTTTTCTAAAACTGCTGCCTCTTTTGTTTTTGAAGGATGTTCAGAAGGAGAGGGAACCTCATGTTTATCTCAGTAAAGAAGAAGTTAAAGAGAAGATACAAAGCTATAATTCATCTGTCACCGATAAACTAAAGATGACCTTGGTAAGTTTTGCATAGAATTCCTGTAATTTTTAATAGGAGCAATTGAGCTGTAACTTCGTAGCACATTGTGAATCATTTTAGTATCAGCATCTTACATATCAAACTGTCTCTGTTTTAGTGATTTTGTAAGAGACATTCCCTTAGATTCTGGAAATTAAATCTCATGTCCGAAATGTTCTTATTCATGTAATTCTTTTATAGGGATCAAAACAAATTGTAGTAAAAACAAATGGATGTAATTTGAAACGTTTTTGAAATAAACTGTCAGTTGACACTAAGAAGTAAGTTTGTTAGATGAAAATGCTCAGATGGTAAAAATAGAGATACATTTATCTTGTTTGTGTAGATAAATTTTTGTTGGTATCTCTCCAATCAAGATGCTCAACCAGTGAAGAAAGTTGAAATATGCATTATTTATTACAGGAGACTTAATTTTCAGAGTAGTCATAGAGGTTTTCAGCATGAGGAGACTTTCCCCCTGCCCCCAGGACACAGACAATATGGACTGGAATACATAAGACTTCTCATTTCCAAGGATTGTGAACCAGGTCAAATACTCAGTCCAGCCTACTGAAGACCATACTAATAAAACTCACATCTATCTGCCTAACAAGCTGTTACTCAATTGTTACACTGTCTGTATTCCTGTGGGTGTATATGGAAATTTTAAAATTCTGTTATATCCTAAACCATATAAATATGACTATGAACTAAAAAAATTTTTGTTATGTGCTTCCATGTGGATCAGGACTTACTATGCTTAAAACCAGATTGTCCAAACCTTTCTGGCTCAGTAAGGTTTGATCAGTTTTGTCTTTCAGAAGCAACTGGAATAAATAATTTCACATGTTAATTGGCATTTATTCTGGGTTGGTTTTTTTTTCGATTGCAACAGGATTTGAGCAGTTAAAGGCTTTAAAGTTGACAAGCGCAGGTAAAACGTGGGAGATAATTTCTGTATTTCTGCACAAAATCTGTTAAAGTTGGGTTTAATGGTCTTTTTCACTTCATAGTTCTCTCCTAATGTGAAAACTTACCACTAGTTTGTCATATCTTTTGCTTGATGAGGTCCTAATATTATTAGAATTCAACAGTTATTAATAAGAAAAAAAGTAATATTCAGTAAGAAAAATTAATATTCAGCAGATAAACCAGAAAGAATAACTGAATTACTGAAACAGTACCTTTCCTGTGAGATGTCATGTATTGCAGTGGCATTTAAATTCTCTTCACTACGAGTTTTTTAATCTGCCTGCTCCACTGTTCCGTCACAATTGGTCATTGCTTATTTTAACAGTCGAGTACTTTCTTTCTGCTGCAGAACGCAAATGGGATTTACACTGGCTTCATCAAAGTCCAGATGGAACTATGCAGACCAATCACTGTGCAGTCTTCCCAGAGCCAGGGGAGGTGTGCTCACAGCAATAATGAAACTGCTTTTTACTTGCCGGACGGCTGCGTGAATACCCTGCACATCAGCAGCACCAACACTGTGCGTGAAGTTATCGAGGCCTTGCTCAAAAAGTTCTTTGTGGCTGACAACCCTGCGAAGTTTGCACTTTATAAACGCTGTCACAAGGAAGATCAAGGTATAAGCCAAGCTTGTGGCATTTCAGTAGTGGAGGGGCTTGGTGAGGGAGTTGTGCTATAGTAATACTTGAAATAAGCCAGGTGGAAGGACTCAGATAAATGGAGGTGACAGTCCCACTCTTTTTTTCCTTATGAAAAGTAGCATGTGTAACAGAGTAAATGATTTGGGGATGTTTCAGGATAATTCCCAAGAGACAAAATCACCTGTCAAAACATTTACACATTTTATTTTATGCCCCGTTATAAGGCTCTAACTTTCAGCTAGCCTTATACGCTGCAGAGTTGTGAGATTAAATTACAGGATAGATTTTAAAAAAAAGAAACCCTGGTGTCTGAGGAGCCTGAGATCCTTGCACTGGCAGACAGCTCTCGAGGTGCTGAGTGTCAGTTAGTGCACATGGCTCTCCCAGTTCACTGGATGCTGTTAGGGGTTTGTTGTATGTTGTTACTGGGAAGACAAGAAGATGGAATAGGTGTTTTTAGGGAAAGGTGCGTTTTGCCGACATTGTTTTCTTGCACTTAGAATCCACCTTCTTCCATGGACATTGAGAGCAGTTTCAGGAGTCCAGATGTTTCTGGCTGTCAAGTCACGCCAACCATGTCAGGCAGGCGGAGTTGTCTTTTAGACTTTGTGTGTGAGATTTTTAAGAGAAAAAAGTATCAGAATGGTGTTCCTGCAGCTCTGATGTCTAAAAGCTTAGATATAGCAACAGATCTGTGTTGTACTTTTTTCTTGTGTTGTTTTTTTTTTTTCCCCTGCCCTGCATGTATTCAGACGGTGTATTGTGTTGACTGGAGGCCATTTCATTCCTATGTGAATGCAGTGTTGCACTGTCACCATCAATCACCTGCTCAGCTCTTCCCTGAAACTCATTTGCTCAAAACCGTTATGTAGACTAACACATACAGTGTGTAAATTTTGTGGCTACCCATGCATATCTCCAAAGTTTTCTAACATTAGCTAGTGTTAGTCATTCAAACTGTTTGAAACATGGTTGGTAAAGATGATAATTACTGTGATTTCCTTCTCCTGCAGTTTATACATGCAAGCTGTCAGACAGAGAACATCCCCTTTACCTGCGCTTGGTGGCAGGCCCCAGAACAGAAATGCTCAGTTTTGTTCTACGTGAGCATGAAACTGGAGAAGTCATGGTATGTCAACACCCGTGCTGGTTCGGTGGGCTTGTGTAATTTCATGGATGGGCTTCTGTTTGGTCTGTGCTGACAAGGCAATCCACTTCTTGGAAACAGATTTTGGGTTTTTTTTCTTATTAATTTACTTGGTGCTTTTTGCAAACATTTCATTTGTAGTTAGACTGACGTGTTGTTACTTGCAGAACGGAAAAATATTTAAAAGAGTAAAATGTTTTCCGATTCCCTAAGGGGTGCAAGGCGGGTGCCCATTACTGTTCCAGCTTGAAATTTTTTTGAGTGTTTTGTTTAAAAATACTGTATCTTGTGTATTTCCTGTTCATCTCATCCATTCTTTTTGCTTTTTGTCTTTCCAGTGGGAAGCTTTCAGTATTCCTGAACTGCAAAACTTCTTGCGTATACTGGACAAAGAGGAAAACGACCAACTGCAGATCTTAAAGAACCGTTACGCAGCTTACAGAGGCAAACTTGAAGAAGCCCTTCGAGGAGTGTTTAAACCTGGTTAAAAGGGGGCCAAAGGACACTCAGGAAAAATGCACGCTACCAAATGTCAGTATAGCATGCCAAACCCAACGTACAAAGAGCAGCAGAGAGTAGTTTTCCTTATTCAGAAGACTGTTTTGTGATGCCAGGGTACCTGAATTTTGCTATAGACTTAGTTCCATAAGCCAGGTCACTTAGCATCTTGCACCCGCAAGTAAGGGATTCTGCATGTTTGTACATCAGTTTGCAATCCTCTGTGTTCCTAGAGAGTTTTCCAAGTTACCTTGGTGCAAGCTGTGAAACTGTAAGTGATGCTATGAAATAAGATTTTTTTTTTTCTTCTTTGCTTAATGGTAGCTTTACAAGTAAGGATGTGCAAATTGATGGGTTAAAAAAAATTAAAACCATCTGAATGAGAATTAGTTGGAGAACTATCTTTCAGATGAAATTGATTTGCACTACCTTTCTGTTTTCAGATAGTTACTGTATAATTTGTGAGAGAACTATTATAGATGGAAGGCACATGAGATCTTGTGGTTTGTACTGTGAAATTTGTGGAAAGCTTTCAAGTGGCCTTTCTGGAGAAGGTAAAGAGAAAGTTGGAAAGAAGGTAAGAGTTGAGGGAGGAGAACTGTAGAAGCTGACAGAGGAGAAGACTGGTTTTAAATGGAAATAGTATTTACACAGAGGAAGTTAAAATACTAATTCTACAAGGTTAAAGTTTTAGGATGCTTATAATATTGTGAATAAGTGTATGGTTTTTAACTGTGTAAATCCACACTGGAAAAGAAATAAAGATAATAGAAATAGTGGGAAGGAATGAGAAGCAAAAGCTAAGTAAGAATGGAAATGAAGCTGCACATACAAGTCACTATTGGAGAAGCGGGTTCCAAAAACGCATAGTGGGGGTTTGAAAAGTGTGGACAAGCTAAAAAGCTGCTTACTTGAATTCTGAAAAACGGTCCATGTCTCAGATAACTCTGTGAGAAATACCCATCTAGTGAGTGTTCAGACATAAGCTATAACTACAGATGCATTTGGTCTTTATTTTAAGTCAGATCTTTCCTCTGGCTCAGCAATCCATTTTTAGGCTGGATAATTTTGAATTATCATATCTGAAAGGTAAAAATAACTTCCTCTGCTTCTTTGTTAAAGGCTCAGTCAGGCAAAGAAAGTAAAATGTCTTGTTCATATTTCCAGCTCAGCAGAAAATTAACATTTATTTAATTAAGTCTGTGTTGATGACTGAGCTTATTATGCTTTTAGTAATTCAGAAGGTTTTTCCCTTAAAGTTTTTAAGCTCTTAATTGAAAAACTGATTACCAAATTCTGCAGACTGCTGGTTTACTTGATTTAAAAGTAGGAAAAATGTAGCAAGAAAACTTTTTACTTTAGTGTAAATATAATTGTTGGTCTTTCAGAGTTATTTATCTAAAAAAAGCATGTTCAAAAGAAACCAAAGAAGTGGGTGTGCAATAGAAGCATGAGGCAGATTTGAGTGACTGATACTTTAGTCATTATCATGGCCAGAGAGGAAATGAGTTATATACGGGGGGTGGGGGAGTGGAGGAGTGCTAACGATTGAAGAGCAGCAGAAGTTGTTTTAAATTCCCAAGGAATTGTTAAAACTTTAGTGACATCTAATGGATACTGTGTGAAACTCCAAGATGCTTCTGTTCTTCCCCTTAATTTGATGTAATTGTGCCTTTGTTTCCTTTCTTTAGTAAGATTTTTTAAAAACTCTTCACAGATTTTTTTTTTTATGGTAAAAAGAATTTGCAAGCTTATGAGACAATCATAATGTTTTAAAGGGTTAAGAGAAATTAAGAGTAGTACTAACGATAAAGTATATATAAGGCATATCTTGTTTGTTTTCTTAATTTCACATGTAACATGGTAGTGCATGTGTGAGTTAGTAACATTATCTTCAAGTGAGACACTTTATAATGGTTCAGGGAATGTTTTTGTGTTTTGTTACAATTTGTTTTTCTAGGAATGCAGCAGCATGTCGGTGGATATTGTTAACATCTACTTCTGTATCTGCCCATAGCTATGTAATTATTACATAATCACTGTCAATATTGAATCATTTGTTGCTCAGATTCAAACACTGTTTGAGTTTAAAAGTGGAGTATAAAAATATGTGAATTTTTTGGTTTTACTTGAACTAAACGATCAGTCTTTTTAAGTAGGCACATCTGCATTTACTTTAGCCAAAAACCTCAATCAGTGTTGTATGCACTATGAGTCTTGATTTGGGGTGGAGGGGATGGGGGTGGGGGACCAAAATAAACTTATATTTTAATTTTGTCTTAGTCCACAGTTAATTATTGTAAGATGTCATGTGTGGGGTTAACTTTTCTCATTTTTGTTCTACACACTGGCAATTACAGCAGCTTTAATTTAAAAGAAATGGTCATGCCTTGTCAGTTTTATCTTTTTTTTTTTTTTAATTTTAGCATCGAATTGAACTATCAAAGTTTTTGTTGCAAAACTGTTTTCATATAATTGTATGATGGTACCAGAATGATTAAATGATAGGGGGAGGGGGAATGCAGGGAAACATTAAAATGTATGTCTTTAAATACAAACATTTAAACTATTTATAATTTTGACAAGCTTAGTTTTATTTTTGTAGGGAAGTTTTTATTCCCCTTAAAGTTATTACTGAAATGGCAAAAAAGCGATGGTTCAGTTATTAAAGTTGAAGTTGGCAATACTCAGTTTCGTGGCGTGTTTGGTTTTTCCTTTACCTGATGCTGGTGTTGTGATTGCTCTGAAGCCAAATGGATTTCCTTGTACAGCAGCAATAAATGCTGTGGGCAGACACAGCTGTAAATTAAGGTTTGCCTGGAAGAAGAGGAAGGGAGCCAAGGGCAATGGGGCCACCATGTTTTGTCTCACAATGGCAGGATTTTCAGATCCCCTCATGGAGCCGAATCCACCACAGAAGGAATGCAGCCATGGGCACATAGTGGTGCTGGGTGGGAAACCCCATAGGCCAGCAGTTTCCTTCTATAAAGAAATACCTCACAGAAACACGAGGCGAATACAGCAAGGCTGGAGGTGATCCCCTGGTCTGCGCTCCACAGGAAATGCATTTCACTCCTTCTTATCTTTAATGACTTTTTAGTGGTTTCCTCCAGTAATTTCTGGTACTTATTTTGTGATTTCAAAACCAGTTTAATCCTCCCTAATTGAATTGGTGGAAGGAAGCTGCTGTGCTGCTCACCTTGGTCTCTGTGGCGCTTCCCTGGGCACTGTGGCCCTGCAGCAGAGGAGAAGGTAGTGGCTCAGCCAGTGCCTTGAAGGCTGGTTTATGTGAGACCTCACAGCTTGGTATGTGCAACAACCACACTACAACTGTCTATGTGCTTGGCAATGCCAAGTTAATACCAAATAGTCCAGCACTCAGCCAGGGTGAGATGGATCAAAGGCCTTAAAGATAGCGGAGTCAGTCAAGTTCCTGACCACACAAGTAACTGTGTCGTGTCTCTGCCTACAGCAGTTATGTACTACTAGAAGTACAACTTGGCAAAAGAAATCTCCTGGGTTTTGGCTGGTTCAGCAGCAGAATCATCCATCCAGATGGAGGGCAAAAAGAGAGGGCAAATGCAGTTGTTTTAAAATTTACATAGTTCTCAAAAACCTATTTTTAGAGCAGCTCAGAATATGAAAGAACTTTTCACTGTAATATAAAATCTCTCCTTACCTATCCGTGTAGTTCATCTTGGTTGCCTGGAAGTGAGGTGGCAAAACGGTAGGTGCAGGAACCTTACAGATGGTGGGAAGCAGAGGGCCATTGTTTTACATCTTCCCAGCAACTCTCTTACCCAGAGTGTGATGCAAGCACAGACTGTGCTGAAAGTTAGAGGCTTGACACAGATCACAGACGCACTGTGCTTTGCTGTTCAGAAGACAGGTTTAGTACTGTGAACTGAGGACTACCCTGTTCTGGAGGAATTATTTTCCTCTTGATGTGTAAGTAGATAAAAGAGATTCCTGCAGTAGCTAGTAGGCAACTCCCAGTCCAGAGAAGTTTGAGCCAAGCAGTTCAGACACCCAGCACCTCTGCTGGGAGCTAGTTTTGCGGTGTTTTTCAAGGAAATATTGCATAGGCCAAGATGTGTTTGAAAGGACACCTTGTTGTGTTGTGTGCTACTGAGGTGAGAGCTAATCATCTGGAATGTTCTTTTTTGCCACTGCGCAAACAAATTAGAAGAAGTGCGTTCAGTTGCAACAATGGAGGCCTAGAAGGGACCCAGCTTAACACCTTGCACTGAGGCACCTGGTACTAGCAAATGACTTCTCAAAGTGTTTCCTTCCTGCTTTCCTCAAAGGCGCTTTTTAAAATTGTCTTTTTGCAAGGATTAATTCTGCAAATGCTCAGTGCTGTCAAATCTAACATCTTTCATGATGCTGTATAAAGTACTGTCTTGGTCCTGTTTTTCTTGAGTATGTTTTCCATATGAGTAAGACAGGATATTATGGATAAATAGAGGAGTTCTGTTTTGCCTTTACTGCAACTACCCATGAGAGAAGTCAAGTGCAAAGCCCCTTCTTTTGCACTAGCTCTATAAACCTAAAAATAGCATCATAGTCTTGTGCATAGCATGAGACAAAATAGCAAGTCTAAGATTTCTCTCTTTAAATACAGAATCTGGTATGTGGTCAGAAATTTCAGCTGTTTTCAATGTGCCTTGGGAGGCATTAGAACACCAGTATATTTTATGACACCAAAGTTCAGCCTCTTGTTTTTTTACCAAGCAAAGTAGTTGTATTGGAACAGCGGCTCCAGAGTTCTCCCTTCAGATAAACAGGTGCTTTCCGTATGCCAGTAATCTTAGACTGTTCTACTCTAGATCTGTCAACTGATATTTTCAAAATCTCTGCTCTTTGCTCACAACATTTTTCCATAGATGTGTGAGCAAATGTTAGACATTTTTGTATCTGTTTATTACTCTGGTTTAAGTGCTCATTAGACACAGTCAGAACTTCTGGGTTTTTAGTAACACTGGAACAGAAAGGCAGCAGAAGTTGTGCAGAGTATCCTTTAACACCTGCTGCCAAGTGAGAGCACTCATTTTTAAATGTAAACGAGGCTGACTGAAAATGCAGGACACACATTAAAAAACAATGTCTACTTTAGTTCAACCCATGTAAATAAAAGACAAATCAGACAAATGTTTCCAGACAATTAACAGACTTTACACCAAAAGCGTATTTTGTTGCACAGTAAGTCTAGGATTGGTCACGTGCATTGTACTGTTTCAAAGCCTGGAGTAGCCAAAAAGTAGGAGGATGCTATTTTTTACTGCCTGTGTTTTTTCTTTGATATTCCAGAGAAGCTTTTGGAATTACGAACACCATGTCAAAAGATTTGAATACTTCTGTGAGGTTTTTGCCTTGTTACTTTAAACACTTTAAAAGCAGAGGATTAAAAATACTGCTAAGCAGGTATCCAAGTGCAATATTCCAAACTTACACATTTTTGGTATTATTTTGGTAGTTCAAAACCAAAGCAAAACATCACAGCTCAAAAAACCCCCCACTTTTTTTTTTTGCTTAGGATTTTAATGCTCTAGGAGAAGGGTTACTTTCCTGGTTTGGATTGTTTTGTTTTCCATTGTAATGTTTTCCTTTTATCTACTGAACATTTTAGTTGGCTGATAATGTGGCAGAACCCTCAGAACAAAAAACCAGAGCATTTATGCTCTGCTTATGCTTTCACTGATTTTCATCAACGCTTTGAGAATATTTCTATGACTCCTTAGTTCCATCCTTGATACGTTTGTTTACTGCCAACCCAGAGGAGTCTGCAAAGCCATTCTTACCAAGAAAGAGTCATGGAGCTGGCTTTTCCACAGAACTTGCACAGGAAAAATGCTGAAGTTGATGATTCAGTTGTCTTCCGTCAAGTCACTCTAATTCCTGTTTCTAGAAAATGGCTGGGTTTTGGCAGCTGGAATAAGTTCAGACAACTTCCATACCTTGAGCAAGCAGGCATTGACTATATTTTGAGATTTGTGAGCAATTACTGAACTCCAGCTTTAGACACAGTCCAGTGGGTATTACCAAAGATTAAGTGACAGCTGAATCTGACTACAGCAACATCTGGAAGGCAATATATTAGCACTGCCCTTCTTTCTAATCATGGATTTCCCCTGCCTCACCCCTTGAATAAGGTATTGACACTGGGTTTCTTTTTCTAAAACAGGTGACTCCTTTAGCCTTGTAGCAGCAATTTTCTTCACAAATATGGCTTGTTCTTAATTAATGGAAGACTGCTACCTTCCTTGCTGAAGGAGAAATGGTTATGCAGCAATGCAAATACAATGCAGAAATACTTGTTTCAGTAGCTTGTGAAAGCATCAGACCTAAATAGGTTGAAGGTGTACCAAATCACCTTCCTCTGTAGTTCAGAAAAGTTATGTATACATTTTTAAACAGAATAATTCAGGGAATTCAACTCTCTAACAGGGATTGAGGTGAGTAAGTAGCATTTATCTTGCTGTTGCTCACAGTTCCCATTTTGGAAAAAGCCCTTATGTGTGATTTTATTCTTCCTCTTTCCCAGAGGCAGAACACACTGCTCTGGGACAGCAGGGAGAACAGCAGTTTCTCCATTGTGCTTTTTGTTAAAGTTTTCCATCTATTCACCTACATCAGTTTCCAAGGAACTCTGAGCAAGTACAGTTGCATTTCAATTTGTCCTCTCACCTCATGTTTCTTCCTGGTGCAAAGCAGTCAAGTGTTGTCCTGTATATATGGCTCCCTGTGACCATATGAAGTAGCCATTGTTAAGCAGCAGGGCAGTAAAGCAGAGAACAGGCTTATAAAACAGGAATTCAGTCCTTAGACATGTGACACAGCTTATTCCTGTGGAAAGGTTTAACTCAAGCTCAGTAACAAAGTTAGGAAGTTTGAGAGGCAGTTTATTTTTTCCTTCTCCAAAAGTGCAGCAGTGAACAGGGTCCTCTGGAAGGGCACTTTCTAAACAGACATTCAAAACAGCAGAAATATGCTCACAACATGCTACAGCAAAGTATGCTCACATACAGAGAGAGTAATACAAAGAAAATTAATTTTAATCAAATCACAACAAATGAGAGCTGTTTCATTATGTTGAAATATTGTATTCAGCTTGTTGAATCAGTCTCAAATTTAACTTTACTGAAAAGGTATTATAACCTGCTTTGGCTGTGTGCTTCCATGTATGTGTCTCTGTTACAGCTTTATTCCTCAAAATGAAGTCCGGTTTACTGGGCTGATGCTGGGTAAGCATGTACTAGCTGTATTCACTTATGCTGAAGTGATGATAATGTTTTTTGGTTTAGGGTAACATAATGAAGTTATTAACTGCATTTCTCCCTGTATAGTATCTACCTTACCAGATCAGATCACTAAAAGTTCACAGCTCTACTTTCACTAGTAATGATTTTTAAAAAAAGTAAAAAAAAAAAAAATTATCACATTTTATCTAAACCCAACTCTGTACCAGTAAGGCCCTTTATTTAAAACTGTACATTTAACATGAATGCCTTTGGTAACAAGGTACAGGTACAGCCACAGTCAAATAACACATGAAATGGAATATCCCAAAAGACCATTTAGTTTTAAAATAACTTAGTTGGAAATTAGATCTGAGTAAGAGTCAAAGTTCCTTCATAGTGGTTTTTTAATCAAAGATAAGAATTAACACTGTTCATTTGAGGTTCTTATGCTTTATGGCAACAGTTATTGAGCCTCATTATAAAATGCTTTACAGGTATGTGCAGATAGCAAGAGTATTAATTTGGGTAAAACATCTGGTTACTCATACTGACTAATCTACATCTGCATCAATTCTGTCAATTTTCATATTACTTATTAGGCAAAAAGTAAATTTCAAATTAAAGTTTCCTTCTTATGGCTTAAGATTGCTTTAAGAAAAGACTGTATAAGAGTTACACATCTGTACCCATAACAAAGTTGTTTTCTATTAAGGAGCAACAGAATGCACATTACTTGCACTAAAACTTAATTCAAGCAGAAACTTGACATATGACCCAGATTTGCTAGAACTGTTAAGGGTTTAATGTGCAGCTATTTCACACTAGCCTCCATACCACTACCAAAACAAAATTTAGACAAAGAACAAGTCTAAGTTGCTAGAATTCTCTGAGCAAAACACTACATACATGAGCTTTACGTTTAGCTCAGTGCAAGAGAACACTTGAAAACAACTTTGGGGTTTTTTCTAAAGACAAAACAGTTTATGAAGGGTACCAATGGGCAATGCTAAGGTTTAAGAAACAAAAAAAACAGGATAAAGCTATAGTTGTAGTTAAGGAAAAAAAAACCCAGTCCTGAGTATTTGAAAGCATGGAAGTAGTTTGCATATCCAAAAACTTCTGTGTTCATACAGATGCTCCAGCTGAAAAGTTACCTTTCAAGCAATTTTTTTCCCCTCAAAATATTTGGTCACTTTTAGAGATTTGAAATTAAAGGTCTATAATATCTAACCTGGAGACCACCACAGAAGTTTGCAGCTATAAGCTACATGAAGGACAACTGGGGTATGCACCTTCACAGTTTTGAAAGAGTCATACTTTGTTGCCTACTTAATGATTACTTACTACAAGGTATTATGTGACAGAAGTTGAAATAATCATGCTCTACCGGGGTAAGAGATGTGAAATAACTAACTGAAAACTAAATAATTTCGCCACACTTTGTTTGACAAGGGAACAATTATCTTGCTGATAACACAGTTTATTTGCCCACAAGCAACAGGAACTTGTCTTGCAGAAGATCCACAATTCAGTGTTTCCAGACAGTGTTTTGCCAATGAATCTTTACAGAAGTAGTACGGTAATGGAAGTTTGGGTGTTTTTCAAGATTTAGAAAGATACTCAAGTTTGGGTACATGTGATGGCTGCATTTCAAATAAGCCTAATCAGAAGGTTGAAAAGACAGCAGACTTTCAGAAGGAAACAAAGTGATTTCTGACGTGTAGACCTTTGGTGTGAAGGCCACTTATTGCATGTTCCAAGTAGTCATGTCTCAACCAAAAAGCAACACTGTGAAGCACTTAAACTGCCTAAAATAGCTCTCTTAGCCTAATGTCTAGTGAGCAATGATTCTGTGATTTACTTTTAGCTAGTTTGCTTTCAAAATAAATTACCTTCAAGAATCTAATCAACATAAGATGTTAGACAATTTAAGACATTTGGAAGTTAAAAACAGATCAACTCTACTGTGGTGCCCTGGTTGTTGGATTTTGTTTATTTTAGTATTCTGTTTGTGTATTAAAAACAGACTTAAGAGTTAGCTCAAAGCACAGGCACACTTACTTGAATACTTACTAGCCTCAACACTCTCTTATTTAAACTAACTAGGAAGCCTATCTTAAACAATAAGAGTTTTTTCAGTACCCCATTCCAGCATTTCAAACTAAAAGGAGCCTGACATTACATTCTTGTTTGCAAGCTACCAAAGCTGTCCTACAAAATTCATTGGTCTCATCTGAAGTTGTCTCACTGAAAGAGACTACTTAGCAAACAGATTTTAATTCTGCACAAGACACTTGCTAGTCAGATCCTACAGTTTTGACTAATGCCTTCCTACTCTATTTTGGGCTAGTTTGCTATTGTCATTAACAGCTTTGAGCTCGATACAGGAAACCTATAATAAAGTCTGTGACACTGAATATGGGTGAGCATTACTGTGCAATAGCACCTGCCTATCTAACCTGACTCAAATACGCTTACTGATTTTTTAGAACAAAATAAACTGTTCAGATTCATAGGCATAGGTATACCTCTGTGCCTGTGATATGAAAAGGTACTTGAAAGACAAAGGTGATAATCAACTATTTGAGCAAGACAGATTAGCTGCGTCTAACGATTTACAGTTAGAGTTCAGCTGTAAAATATACATATTGCACAAGGCAACCAGCTAAAGACAAGGGGTTTTCTTCCAAACAAGGTTTGAAAAGCCCATTAAAAGTCTTCCAGCTGTGATCAGCAAGAGTTAATGGAGACAGACCTGCTGCAGCCACTGGAGAAACTGGTCAGTAGGAGCTGATTGCAAGAGGCTCTTGATGGTCTTATAAGGACTGTGTAGAAAACCTCCGAGCACGTAGGCCGTGATTGCTGAACATGAGCCGTGGGTCAAACCTGTACCTATAGGAAGGAACAGTCAAGCCTGAGCTAGTTGTCCTGCAGTGACCAGCACTTCTAGAAAAAGCTTATTGCTGGAATAGCTCTGGTACAAGGCTACATGAGTAGTTGCTTTCTCAACTGTATGCAGTAGCAACAATTTCTGTCTGTAAGGAGTCTTAGGCAACCAAGGAGTGGATGGTCTCCAAAGAAATAAATACTAGCTACAATGTACCAACAGCCTACAGGCACGTATAACAAACATGGAGGAGCTGCATTCTAACAAAGCTTTGCTGCCCCAAATTACAAACTTCTGTAGCACAACTGTAAGGACATTTTAAATAGTGCTTAAAAAAGCTTTGGTGTAAACGATAACTGAGTTTTGAGGTAAGAAGTGCTATTTACTTACAACAACTGACTAATACATACAGCTTAAGTCCTGCAGGAAATGTTCTTGCTAAGAGCATCTCCAGGACCAATCAGAGCAAGTATTTGGAAAATGCCTGCCTGTAGAAATCAGCAGAGCTTTTCCTGGTTTGCAGGCAAACCCAAGGTCACTGTCTCTGACTACTCAGCACAGCTGTACTCTTCAGCTGTTCTAAGTCAACAGTGGCTGACAACATTAAAGTAGTAGTATTCATACCATCAAAGTTATGTTTGGTAAGTTAAATTAAAATAGAGATTAAGTGTTAAAAAAATAGAAGCATCAAGAAAACGTCTCTATTAAACAGCAGTACTTACATCGATAATA
Organism: Lepidothrix coronata; assembly: GCF_001604755.1. NCBI lineage: Eukaryota > Metazoa > Chordata > Aves > Passeriformes > Pipridae > Lepidothrix > Lepidothrix coronata. Next base: position 2,176,544 of record NW_016690275.1, on the reverse strand, counting down.
TATTCCATCACAAATACCCTCTATAAAAGCTTAATTTTAAAAATACACAGTTATATTTAAAAGTATTATAATAATTAAGTGGAGCAGTGTTTACCCGGGATCAAAGACACCTGGTGTCCGGCAAGTTGCTCCTGAACAGGACTGCAGCATCATTAATCGATAGTTCATCTTTTCTAGAATTTCTTGATCAATTGTTTTAGCAATGTTATTGATCTGGTGTGGATCTGCAGTCAAGTTGTACACCTCCACAAACACCTGTAGAAGAAAGTTCTTGCACTGTATTAAGTCCTGAATGCTAATTAACATTTAGTCATATTATTTGGGAAAAATGCTTTATGGCAGCACAGTCTCAAATGTTATTTTGAGCTCCACTGCAGCAGCCCCACACATAAGGTATGTTTAGCCATGCAGCTAAGTGGTCAAAGACAGTGTGCAAGCAAAGCAGAAGTGTTGAAGTAACACAGTATTGTTGGAAAAGTTTTCACTTTCACGTGAAGGACTCACCTGCTTCACTGCAGATTCTTTTCCAACACATAAATGGAACCTGTCTTATGACTGTAAGACCACAGTAAGAAACCAAGGCTAAGCTGGCTGTCTTTTCACTAATGGATCTCAAAATACACACTTTTATGACCATCACATCACCATTCTAGGTTCATCAGATACTCAGAGCTGTCAGACCCAAACAGGTGTCTTGACTTCATGTACAAAATATGCTGAACACAAGTATGCTATAGCCACAAAAAAGAAAAGCTTATTCTGTATGTGTGTGCTTTGAGGTTTGTCTGGAGGATTTTAGGGCAGATTTGGTTTTTGGGACATTAAATCTCTAGACCATTCTGTGGGACAAAAACTGGTCAGACATATGTCAAGAATTCAGCTGCTGTTTTGTCTGTGCTAGAGTAGGAGGCCTGACCACAGATGACATTGATAAAAATTGGCCGAGTTGTGTCTAACATAGATAAAGACATATCTGGACAGACTTTGGCTGCAGGCTTTTACAAGGTTCACTGCAAGGTCATAAAAGTCCCATTGCTGCACCTTCCCAATACTGTTGGTCTTACTTCAGCTAACCCAGGTAAGCAGTGACCCCAAAATGCCACAGCCATACCTCCTCAGTAGAAAAAAAAAACCAAAGTGACATGAAGTGTATTATTGAATCAACTTTGGAGTCTACTTTTACCAAGAAAGCTGCAAAACTTATTTAACTTGATCATGAGTTGTCAGAAAGCGGAAAAACAAAGGGCGGGGTCTGCTAATTGGCATTTTGGTCTCCTGTACAGTTTTTCACACTATCTAACTGCAAAAGCATCTTGTGGGATTTACTCCCCTGGTTTAAGTTGGTCATTGTAGACCACCATAAAACGTGTTTGTGGTGCACAATTACTGGGGATACCTGCTGTTCATGCTGTTATTGCACATCTGCTGACAATACAGCAGATCTGTGACCCAGCTGCCTCAAACCCAACATGCTCTAGAAATAGAGCAGCTGTGTGCAAATGGGCACAAGTAATGATCAGCTGTGTAACACACCACCTTTTGTGTGTACAGCGTGTGCTCCCCTAGAGAGATCTGTACAGTTTCTGAAGGGGGGACACTAGGTCCTTTATAACCAAACAACTTATGATAAGCACAGTTGTAGCTTAAGTACCCAAACAAATGAGTAATAGAAGACAAATTATTAGCCTGGAATTTCAATTCTTCACAGGTAAAAGAGTTGCAGCTGAACATAAACACACCGGAGGTACAGTGGAGCAGAAAATATTTGTAGAGAAGAGACTGCCATATGGAACTAAGCTAAGAGAGAGAACTGAACCCGGTCCAGCAAAGCTCCCTGAGAGGCTGTTAGGTAATACCAGAAGGTGATAATCAGAGTTTAGGCCTCACTTCCTTCCCACACAGCCCCTTTTCTTTTTTTTTTTCTTTTTCCCAGAACCTCACTACAGTTTTGGTCAAACATTCTCACCAGGAGATAACTTTACCCTGCAAGCAATGCTAGTCTGCTTTTCAGGGTACTTCACAGAAACCCTGAGAGCTGATAAGACAGACACTCTCACAGCTGTGAACAGCTGACATCTGCTAGTCAGACAGACTTACCTCCCGGTCATCAAACTCACAGTACTGCAGATCCCAGGAAGTTGACAGTGTCCTTACACAAGCATACGTGTTGTTATAGGAATCTTCACAGACGCAGTCTGGGAAGCAGTGCTGTGAAGTGAGCAGTGAACAAAAACTTCAGAGCAGGAGAAGAAGGTGAACTAGCAATCCTTTTCCTAGAGACTATACTATACTCATGCCAACAGCAGTTAACTGACAAACACCCAGATCTTAATTTAATACACACAAGTCTCCACTGGGGATTTTAAGCAAAAACTCAGCTCTTCTGAATTTGAGAAAGTGTTATTAGAGCCAGTATAATTAAGTGCATTATGTACAGGAAGCTAATGTACATACACTGAACAGAACAGCACAACACACTACTAAAGACAACACCAAAGACATGCTTTACTTAAGTAAAGCAAAGCAAACCTGCTTTGATTCAAAGAGTAGCTAGTGACTGAAATAATAGTCACAGACAAGAATTGTGCAACAAGGTCACTGCAAGTTTAGAAAGAACATTTTGTCACTGCCACACACTTGGCTAAGCCTACACCTTCCTGCATCTTTCTCCAGCCCTGGGGCCCAACAGATTCCTGTTGAAAGGGTTGCTGTGATCTCCATGGTCATGTTAGTCTCCATGTTAGTTCCACATGGCTGGATGTCTCCCTCCAATTCTCAAATGCTGCAGAGCACCTACAGAGCTCCAACTTACCAAGACACTTGGATTACGTACAGAACCAGGTTAGCCCATACAGCAAACAGGTTTAATTCAGCAGCTATTTCCTAACATTAACAGATCTTGTCTTGCTTACTGTGACTCCGGGTCCTAGGCCAGGACAGGTAGGATCACTGCCATTGTATCCTTCTCCTTGGTACTCCACCAGGAAGTCTGATCTCCATGTGACATTTTTGTCTCCTCTCTACAACAAGAGTTTAACACAACTTAGTTATCTGCTGCACTGTGAAACAGAATAAATTCTCCATGCTTGGTATAACACTAACACTTCCCACTGCTTACAAGGCAAAATCAGTCTTAAATAATTGACTTTAAGGTTAGAATGTCTTGTGTAACTGGAAGACAAGAATTCAATTCCAAAAATATTAGTACACCTTCTTGTGAGGGTTTAAAAATACTACCTTCAATTTATAAAGGATCATGCAGTAATACCAAGTAGGAGCCACATGGCCAGATATTACAGTCCTGCAGACAATATCCCTGTAAACAAGGCTGTTTCTCTTTGATTTATATCACACTACCACAACAGATGCAAAAAGATACCCCAGCCATAAGAAAAAAAACCCCCACCTTTAAGAAACAATTAAGGTTTAAGCTGGTCAATTTGTAGCTGCATTTTAAAAGACAAAGGAGATGAAACTGTAAATTTAATATACAGCAGCATCTCAGCCATATGCAGCAAAACACTGAATTGCAGTTTTGATTCCATCAAAGTTTAAACTAGGTGCTTTTTACCTGCTTCTGTCTAAAGAACAGCTTAAGGTTTTGGATACAAGGTTTTAAAGCAAAGCACAGTTTTAAATCTGGATGATCTTTCCAAGCTTACTTTCCAAGTAAGCTGCCTTCAATTTATAGACTAAATTTAATTAAAACTAAACAGATCAACTGCAAGCAGCTTTATTTAAATAGGCTTCTGCTCACCTATTGGAAAGGTCAAGTTTACTTTATAAAACCACATGCATTTTTCCAGAGTTTGGCAGGGAACACTAGTTCTACTGAAAATGGAGTCAAACTAAAGATTTAATAAGAACAGTCTGCTGTTCTCCTATGTCTATGCAGAGAAATGCTAAGAAAAGGGGAAAGAGGATGCAAGGTGGAAACAACTCACAGGCTTCAAAATAGAAATTACTACAAATGGCAGGATTAGCCAAAGGATGAAACAACTTTCTATTATAAAATGATCGCAAAGTTGTAGTGCTTATGAAAATACATTTAAACAACATACTCACTTTTTCCACTAATCTGTGAACATCCCATGTGAAAATTATATCAAAGGAAGAATCTGGATTATGAGTTAAGCTAGTCTATCAAAGGAAGTAGTATTCACTTTGAAGAATTACCCCTGCAAGAATTATCAGTTACTATCCCTGTTCATCGACTTACCAACAGTGGCAACAGTGACATCCCATCCATCTGGGTTTTATTCAAGTCATATCCCGCAATATCCAGAATAGTGGGACCCAAATCAATATTTGCAACAAGCATCTGCAGAGTGAGAAAAACGTAACTTCAGAAGATCAGTATCTAACAGATGTAATAATAGGACTTTGGTATTACAAGTATTTGTAAATTTAGGTACATCTAAACACTACTTAATTTCATCTTTATAGGCTAATGGACCCTGTGACATTCCAACGGTAGGTACTTTGGAAAGTGAGTTCAAAATTCATTTACTCTGTAGCTTGCAAGTGCTTAATTTCACTGATTCAAGGAAGAACAGATAGCTTTTTATAATGAGGTCTCTGCACTTTCTACCACTGTGTATTTAATTTCATTGATATATACATATATATGCAGGAGGATAAACTATTACCTGAAGTTGATAACTGTGAAACAATATTAAAAATAAATCTATACTCTTGATTTCACTTCTTTCTTACCGTGTTTGTCTGATTTGGTTTTACCCCTGGTCCTCGAACTAGCAGTGGAACTTTGATATCAAACTCATAAAGCTGCCGTTTGTCTATTGGCAAAGAAAACTGGCCTATACAATAGAAAAATGGAAAAAGTTAAATGACTTCTTGTTTCACATTTTACAAGTCTTTTGTTACTTAGAATCACAGAATGGTTTGGGTTGGAAGGGACCTCAAAAATCACCTAGTTCCAAACTCCCTGCTGCGGGCACATAATTGCCAGCAGCCAATTTTTAAAGAAGTCAGAAGAGGTTCTTAACCTGAACTGCATTAACAAATTGGAGGACAGGAACAGACAACTCCAAAGTATAAGCCATATCTTAAAAAGTTTAAGAGCTTACATACTGCACTTTTAGTTGTACAACATGATACAGATAGGTCTTCAACAGATTTTTATCTTATGCCAACTCTTCCTACAGAACATAAAGACCCTTCCTCCATTTCTGTTCTAATTTTATGTATACCAGGATACACTGGTAGAGATTAATGCTGAAAACCACAACCAAACAAAACCCAACCAAACTATAAAATCACCAAACACCCCACACTGCAACTCCAGATTGTTTTGCAACTCAAATCAGTACTTCTTCTGTCTACAGTTTTCCACAGCTGCTTTTCTATTTTCTGGAGTGGTCATGAGGGTGAAATGTTACGTGATTCCTGGATCTTCTACAAATATTCAGTAAACAGTAAAAATTTTACCAGTGTGGAAGCCATTGTCTGATGTGTAAAAGATATATGTGTTGTCTAATTCTCCATTCAGTTCCAGTTTCTTCACTAGTTTCTCTACCAGATCATCTACTGACAGCAGAGTTTGCCACCTATACAGAAAAAGTACTTCATATTAGAGTATGAAACATTTAGAATAACTCTGACTGCAGGTAGGCCATTCATATCCTGCTTCCAGTTAACAGCGTATGCACTGTAATTGAATTATTTTGCTTACAAATTCTGAAAACAAACTTCATAGACTACTACACTGTTCTTTTTGAGGCTGCAATTAAAGATAGAAATAAGATTGTTTGTCTTGAGTTCTTGTTAATTTTATTTTGTAGTGTCTGCAAAAGACACCAAAATGCCGATTACTTCTTATCTGGCGACAGTGAAGACCAACCTTGAAGCAACAATTATCTCCTGCAAGGTCAGTTGTTATTAGTTCTTTATATGTAGTTTAATATTAAAATGCAAGACTGCCATGAATTCAGTTGTCTATAAGAGATACTTTCTGTTTGAAAACTATAACAGCCATTTTGTATTACTCATGTAATGTCAGGGTCCACTATTTCAGGGTACCTAAAGCCTTCAATAGCTACAAGTTCTTTTTTTCTTTGTCATGGGGTTTGCCGCTGAGAAAAGCGACTGCTTCCATAAGCTTCCACAGACTAGTATTATGCTGAATTAACTACAGCTATTCAATACTTGGATGCTGTTTTCTCCAGGCTTTATTTAAGATTTTGTTGCATAATTTTACCTTCAGGTTTTATAAAGCAAGAGCCTAAAAAATCTTGGTTTTCCATCTCCAAAGTCCCTGATAACTGCTCAAAATGAAGTTCAACACTTAAACTAATGTTTATTTCAGAACTTTTCAAGAAAATACACCTGCAGTCAAAGCAAATGCTCTTCATTTCTTTTAAAAAAGGAAACAAGTCATATCTAGACATTACTCTCCACATCCCCTTTTATAAAAAGGAATCAAGCACCACCCTTGGCGAGGCAGGTATTCCCATGTAAGACTACAAGCCGAGGTTAATAAATCAGATTAGCTGGCAGACAGATCAATCACATTCGATGTACATTAGGCAAGAATCCAAAATTAAGTGAAGTAGAAGGTAAGGCCATTTTTTAAATAAAAACCTCTAGTGCACTGAAAGAAAAGCAATAGAAAAACGAAGTGTGATTGGTCTTTTTTGCGATAAATATTGGCACCATTTGTGAATAAAATATTTCTGAAGTCAATGACAAGTTCATTTGCAAAAAGTAAACAAAGTCAGGTTGGCTGAGACAGATGCCAGAGAACTCTTAGAGGTAATATGATTTTGACTGTCAGACTTACTACAACATTTTTAAAAACCCACGCTTTTAAAAAAAAAATTACAAGTTCTGATCAGAAACCTTTGACAACAAGAAAATTCTTACCGCTTTCTATAGGCATCATCAAGAAACTGTATTGAAGAGTTAGTCATTGGAGTCTTTGCTTGTCGAATTAACCAGTGCTTGTTCTAAAGGGAAAAAACAGAAAAGATTAGTGTAGGAGAGAAATATCAAGTTTTAAATCTTTCTTAGACCAATTAAAATAGAAATTATCCCCGTGAAACAGCCTGGCAATGCTACCAAACTGACCTGACTCAGATTTTACATGAACCAACAGGCAAGATCAAAGTTTCAAGAGCAGAATGTATTACATTATGCTCAGCCCTTGATGAGAAGAAAATAGCTGTGGATCTTTTCAAAGCAGTTCAGGGAAGAAAACTGTGAAAGGATTTAGGAATGCTCTCTTAGAGGTAAAAGTGTGATAGCCAGAGACAGGTCTGATGAAAACAATCTAAAGTATTGAGTATCTTTGTAAGATTGGACTTGGTTGTCAGTGATGGACCTTTGCAACTAAGATTAATGAGCATCCTAACGAATAGAGAGGTGGGAAGAAACTCCTGCATCAAAAGCAAATGGAACTACTTAAGTCATAGACAGGGGAGGACAAATATCTGTAACAGTGCCACTATCAGATTCTTGGCAACCTATGAACTCGGGGCTGGATACTAGGGTGAGGAGCAGAACATTACCATTTTATTTGGATTTTGACTTCAAAACAGGAGCATTTATTTAGCTGCAGCATCATCGATTCTTCTAGCTGGATCCCCAACTTTCAGAAACAGCCCCTCCCTTTCTCCCCTCATCCACCCCCCCCAAAGTAATGAATACTATGTAATTCATATAAAACGTGATACTCCCACATTGAAGCACCAGTCTGAACCGGGTCAGCTGCTGTACAAATACAAGGGAAGGTCTGTTGTGAACAACCTGAAGGTTAATATTAGTGGGAATCACAACAAAGAAGAAAGTCATGTCAATGCAGCTTTACACTTTTTCATTTAGTAGGTCAGAGATGACCCACACATCATCCTCAGCTTGAGCCTGTATTTAGCTGGTCCCTCCTCTCCGTAGAGCCTCTTGTTATGCAATTTCCCTTCTGTCACAAGCAAATGACTCTGAATGAGCTCAGGCTTTAGGGACTCACAACAAATCAACTCATCTCCTGCAACTATTCAGTTCCCCTGTTTTTTGTTCTTGACAATCAAAGGAAAGATTTTTGGCATAAAGACTTAATGCCATGCCCACTTTATTTTAATTCAGTTGTATTCAGATTCTCTTATACAGTAGTTGTAAAACAATTTTCTGGTGAGACACCATGTCACTATCTCAACAAGAAACACAGCATAATCAACACCAAACATCTGGGACTTGTGTGTTGGCTGAGAGAGGAAAAAGGGAATACATCACAAATCTTATCTCCAGCTCAGCAGAAGTTCTTGCAAGAACAGAGGAGCTGGTAACATCACCTGTGCACCAGCCACTTTTCACAAGGGTGAAAAGGATAGGTGCTTCATAAGGCTGGAAAGTCACCAACTGCAGTAGAATCCTCTTTCACTTGAGTATGTTGTTTTTCCTACCTTTCTCTGAAATTTCAAAAACTTCACACAGAACCTAAACACCTTTGTGGATTTCAATAAACTTCACACTGACTCAGAGTCCTCAAATATGCTTCCCTGTCAAGTGTCTCAGCATTTACATACAAAGCTGTCCACCAGTCCTGCTGCCTCTATGTTCCATTCTCAGAGAAATTTTAGGAGACTGAGACAGTATACCATATATTGCCAGCAGAATCTGAACACAGGTGTGCTCTGATTTTGCCTGAAAAACAATGCATGCAAGAGAAATACCCAACACATATCTTAACTTCTCTCTCAGAACAGCTTAGATAAAACACTCATTTGGATATTTAACAGTCCTGCTTGGGAACCCAGACAGGTGCCCATCATTCCCTACAGTTCATAGCTGAGGATCCGAAGCAGAAATTCAAGTCAGATTCTGAGCAGTGATGTACACAAGAGCTTAACGCCTATTTTTCATGCAGAGATTCTGCCTAAATGGCTCCTTTTAGTAGCCCTTGCCCATATACTGCATAAGGAAGTAAGGCAATATTCATTTAGGAGTCAAGACTGTACAATGCAAGACTGTCCAGCAAGCATTACAACATCAGTGAGGATCTGAGCCTATGTACATATTTACTGCTACTGCAGGAATCATGCTTGCCCTAAAAAACAGTGAAGCTCAAAGAAGAGTTAGGCTTCAAGACTACAGCACTGCCAACTGCAGAAATGCACATTGTTAATGACCTTAGCTACTGTGTCTAGGAAGAAGGGTAATGCTACTCTGTTCTTATAAGAAAACTGCTGTTTCCACAGATATTAATTACCAAACATTAAGTCTATTGTTTTGCTTTGTGTGATACAGGCATATGCAGAGCTTTTGCACCACATAAGGGAGCTCCACACTGTATGCTAGCTGCTGACTTCACTGACCAAGTTATTTCTAAGTCACTATTTTAAAAGCACTCAATTATTACAGTAGTGGAATCTAAGCCAAAGTTCAGGATCCTTTTACAAAGGAAAAGATCCCAGTCTGATTCTTACTCTCTAGTTTGAAACTTAAAAAGTACGGCTGAAGTGTTTATTACTGCCTGCAGCCCTTTTCTCCCCTTTCATTCATGTTTTTATATCATACTGATAAGTACATGGTCATTTTGCAAGCTGCAATCCACAGCAAAAACCAAGTTTCATTCTGTATCACATGAGTCACAGTGACCTTAGAAGAAGTACGACTAGGCTCCTGATAGGCATTTAAGCAATGTTATCTCTCAGTCTTGAGATTAGAAGCAAATCTTGAAGTGAAATAATTGAACACTGAGCAGTAGTGGGTTCTATATTTTAAACTACTTGAATCAAAAATACAAAACTTCTGTAAATTAGGTATCTCACCAGATGAACTGTGAATTTCACTTATTGGCAGAGTAAGTTGCAGCAGATTAGTGTGAGCTAGACCACAGCTGGCCAAGTTTGCTGGCAGTGGAAGATACTGCCCTGTCCCAAGGATGTCTGAGTTTGTAATATTAGGCTCAGTAATTCTGTTTGCAGGTTATTTCAACAAATGGAAGTTCTCAAAGTCCTTAGTGACCCTGGGGCCTGTGGTTCATGATTTCACTAAGTCCTCTGGTTAGTCTGACATGCTTGTCACCTCAGGGCAGCTTTGCCATGAGCTCAAGGAATGGAACACCCATCCACACCAGCAGATGTGCGTAAGGAATTCAAGGCTCTCAACATTCTTCACCCGAGCCTTTGAGTAGCATACTACCTATGTGTTCTCCTGAACTCCTGGGAATAAGAAAAGAATTTTTTAAGAGCTTCACAAGAATCTGGAAATTGGACAAGGAATTCACTTTTTTCCATTTATCAGTCGTAATTCCATTGTACTACCATATAATTTTGTCATTACATTTTTTATTTACAAGATATTGGTATGCAAATATCTTAAAAATCACAATAAATGTATCTGACCCTGACAGACTGATCAGAATCATTAAAAACCAGTAGTCATGGTATTGGCCTATTCTCACTGTTTAAACCATCAAGTTAGGGCACTGCTTACTGCTCTCACAAAGTAGAACAACCTATAGAGATTCTTGCTAGTTAGCTTACCTTGCCATGAATATTAAAATAGTTAGCTTACCTTGCCATGAATATTAAAATTGCTGTTTCTTGGTGCACTGACATTCTGAAAGCTCTTCGTATACTGTGGAGCAGGTGTCCAAGGGGAGTGTGGTGCTGGGGTTGAGATCATCATAAAGAAAGGTTCGAAATTAGATTTGTACTCTAAGAAGTCCAATGACATGTTGGCCTGCAAAGTGTTGTTGAAGGAGAGAAGTTATGCCTCAAAGGAAAACAGTAAGTATTTGAAAAATCCAAACTAAACATTCGTAACTCATTTAGAGCTTGGTAATACTGGGAACTTTTAAACTATTTCAAAAACTTACTGTCTGCTCATCTACAAATGTCTAGAACAGCAGCTCATAATAAAGCCAATCCCAAGTGCTCAAGTTAAACAAATAATTTCTCCCACAACTCTGAACAACTTTCTGCTTCAGAACTTTGCATTATTTAAACTTGGAAAGCTCATCAGAAGTTTGTGCCTATTTCAACAGAATCCACCTAAACAGGATTTATCAAGTAATATCAGAGCTTTCTTTAATACAATCAGAATCCTTCTGAGGCTTTCAGATGCCACTTGCTGTTTGACAGGTACCAGTTCAGCAGCTTCAATTGTCTTCAGAAATAGCAATAGTTCTGGGAAATAAAAATGTCACCCCCACTGTTTATAGCATATGCTCATTCTACAGCAAGCTCCTAGATCACAAGGGGTGAAGACAGCAGGTCTGGTGAAGAACAGTGCCAAACTCCACTAGCTCGTGCCACTTCACTGCACTTTCAGTTTCATTTCAGCCTATACACAACTTCAAGTAGCAAGTTAGAAGAGAGCGTGAGTTCCATTTCGGTCTTCCCTTGGTCAGCCTTTAAAATTAAAGCTTCAAAGATATTACTCGTAGATGAGTTCTTCAGTATTCAAATCTTACAGCATTTTTCTTTCCTGTCTGATTAGTATACCCCATTTTGGATACCCTTTTTCTTTCTCTAGAAAAAAACAATACACTAGGAATTCTCGCTCTTCCTTCCTCCTAACTTGTACATCTAAGCAAGTAGGGCTTGACTTCAGTTATATGACAACAGAGTTAAGGAAGGATAAGAACCATTCAGAAACCAGCATGATGTAGGTAAACTCATAGAGGTAGCCAACTTTGATTTCATTAGGAGCTTAAACTGCAACATGTGAGGACTGCAGTAGAAAGATTCAGGTGCCCTTAGTCAGGACCAGAAAGCTTGTACATCACATCAAGCAACACAGGAACTCTGCACAAGCAATTTATTCCCGTGCACTGCCCAGCAAGTGAATTAAACTCGAACACAACTCTGAAATGCTGAATACATGTTTGGTAACTACAGGCAGAAAGCAGAATGCAATACACTGAAAATCATAATACACTGCTGTGTCAATACGTAACATACCACAAGTAAGCAGTTTATGCAACAATGACCTGTTGGACAAAATGCTTACGAGCTGCTGAAGGATCAAAAAACCCCAGTACAATGCCAGTAATAGGATAGTCTCACTTCTGGCCTATCAATTCCAATCTAGCTTTAGAGCATGTAAATCTAAATTTAATCAGACAGCTGTTCAGTACCCTAGGAAACATCAATCAGTGCTGTTGCTAGTAAGCAGCTGCCTGTTCTAGCACCCACTGGAACGAAACTCTTCAGGGTCTCCGTGAAAGACTACAACACTGCACGAGGAGACATCTCAGAGAAGAACTTTTGCAAGTGCTGCATGTGAGCTCCCAGCAGTAGCAACCCATACACTGTAACAGCAAGTCAGATTATGACTCCAGCTTGGCAGGAAGGGGCAACATCCTCCCTTTTCCCCCCCAGCTACCACTACTTGCCAAATAGGGCCTTAAGAGAGCTAAAGTAACTCTTCCAACTTTCCTTTGTCTTTGAAACCTTTGTTATTTCTCTATTTTAGGAGGGTAAAAAGGTGACAAACTCCCTTGGTCAGCTACACATTGCCCTCTCATACTATGAAAGACTGATTAGTCTCTAATAATTCCAAGTTATCAGCCTGATGTAGCTGGAGATTACAATACACTACCACATCATAATACCTAAGAAACAAAACATGCTGTAAAGCTATTCTTACATGCTTAACTTCCTACTGAAATCTTGGCCCAGTTAATCTGTTACAGAAGTTGCATATATATAATGAAACATATCCTTTTATGAAGTAATTTAAATCACTGCCTATGTGTTCCTCATGCACCCCAGCAGTATTAACCTCTCAGTTAGGCTACCGACTGGCAAATGGGTAGTTGGAATCCCTTTCCTCTCCAGAGCTCAAACACAAACCTGTCATGCCTAAATATACTCAGAATCTTGCTCTGCTAATTAATGCCTACCCATCATCACGACAGCATAATTGTGCATGTATGAAGTAATACAGCCTAACAAATTATCATCCCACCCTTCCCCAAGCTCTCAGCATGAGGCATTATCTGGTCATAAGCAGCTTCTGTACCAAACGTTGCAAAATTTCTTACCAGGACATCTGTCAGATAATCTACACTGTAGTTCTCGCCATGCCTTCGTGCTTTGCCATTTACTGAGAGAGTATAGTTGTAGTACTTTGAATTTTTCTCCTGTGGAAAAGAAAAGTTATATAGATCTTTATACAAAACAACATGTACATTGATCACTTGAAGTAATTGAAGTGAGCTGCCCACAAGCATTTGTCAAAAAGGTTGTGAGCATTTGCCATAAGGATACTGCAAGAATTCTCAGAAGTTTCTAACATCAAAACTTATTTTGGTGCTATCTCACACTGCTTTGGCTTTACAAACCAGAGTTTTCAACCAGGCACTCAGTAGGAGTAGCCTTTGTGAAAGCCAAGGATCTGATGTGCAACAGAAGAAAAAAGGGAAGAAAATTTGCATTGTTAGATGCTCTTTGCCTGCTCTTTCATGATCAGCAAAGTTAGAATTCAACTAGGATTACAAAACCAAATTGGATTACAAGCAAAATTAAGTATTAAAAAAAGAAAAAAAAAAGGCACATACCAAAGCATACCAAAAACTCCATCCAGGAGGGACGTGACCTACTCCCCCTGCATCCTCTGCTCCGTACTGCAAGAAGACAGACCATGACTCACAGTTTCAATTAGGATGAATAAAAGCTAGAAATTATGTTTCATATTCATGTGCTTTATTCAACACTAGTCAGAAACCATGTTAGGACAAACCCAATTTCAGAATGGGGAAAAACAAGTATATACACATATAAAAACACATGTAGAGCCAGTTAAAGAAACTAGGGTTCAATAACTAGAAAGACAGTAACTGAAAGCTTGGTAATCACAAAAAAATTTAAGTGTTATTCCCTTCTCTATTTTCTTGTGAAAATATGCACAAATCCTGGAGAACACATGGTACGCCATCAGGTAATGAGAAGTGATCAAAACATCTACATGACAATCTTAGGCTTTGTGACAACAGTTCATAAGATACTAGAGAAAATTTCATGTAGACCAACAGCTTCCTTCACTCTCCACAAATGGGGGCATAGCCTCTTATCACCTCAGTGCCAAATAATCTACAACAAGCAGCCTTTAAGACAGCAAAAAAGGGAAAGTAGCTGCTGAGTCAGTGCCAAACTCAAAACAGAGGGTGCCTCAGAGCAACACAACGGGTTTTCTCAGGGCTGCCCCCTCCCATCTTCATGGCTTGCCTAACTGCAAGGATGGGAGACTGCTGAGTCAAGGGATGCTCAGAGGAAGACAGTTAAAAGTTTCCCTTCCCCTTGCTGCCTCAGGAACATCAGCAGAAACAAATTCGTGCATTGCTATGAAAATTCACGTTCCATTATTCTATTATACCACCAGCATTTTCCACCAAGAGATGCAAGGAAAATAATGCTGTTAAGAACCCTGTAACTCATCTAGCTTCAAATCCAATTCCATCACACAAGAGGAATACCTAATTTTAGAGCTTTCAGTGCTGAATTTTACATCTTACCATAAACTACTAGAAACCATAGGCTAGTTAAAAAGAGAAAAAAACAAAAGCACACACATAAAAGTGATTTAATGGTAAAGTGTTGGGTAACTGCTGTAAAGAGCTCTGAAAATATCTGTTCTCCCAATGAATTTACCTTAGTGGACACTTAATTTTTAAAATATCATATTGACTGCTAAAAAAAAATAGTCCTCTGATGGAAGAGGATATGTCAGTCAGGAATACTGAGACAAATCAATTTTTTAAATGTTATTCTAACATCATGCATGGTCTGGCATTGGTTTGATGGGTTCTTCAGTACCACAGGCCAATCATCTATCCATTTCCTCCAGTCATTAAAATCATCATCTCTAAAAATTAACACATTTGAACGTACTAAAAAAAAGCTTTTGGATTCCATCATTCTTTCAAAATCAACTTTAAAAACATTCTGATACAGAATGATACAGAACCTGAATTTAACCAAATTAGAGATCTGAACTTTACATCATATTTATCTCATCTGAGCAAAGGGAAGCATTCATCCAAGTTACGTCATATTATACATTTTGGGGACCCAGCAAATAGAAAAATCACGGAATGTTTTAGAAAGATATACAAATGCAAATAAACTGTAACATTAAAAAAAAAAGGCACAAAATACCTCATTTAAATACTTCCCAGCAAAGAAAGTTTGATAACCACACATAGATTTGAGCAGCGCTGGGAAGGTGTATGGTTCTTGAATCTTCTGCCATAACTTGCTGCTACAGTTCCCTTCCAGAGTGTTATTAACGACATGATGATTATGTGGATATTTTCCTGTTAAAATGCTAGCTCGACTGGGACAGCAAAGTGCACTGGGAACATACTGGAAAAACAGAATGAAGACAGATAAGACTGGCATAGTAGAACAATTTTATCTCAAAATTTGTAGTTTTTAAATATCAGCTAACAGGTTGATTAAAATGTTCATCAACATTAAAACCTACTTCTTTCTGGACAGACAGAATTACGTTCCGAGTATTTTCACTAATGCAAAGCTACACATGAAACCAGTTTCAGGTCTGCAGTACATGCCCTTCAGCCCCTCAATGCAAGATTAGATGTGGTTCTTACACAGGAACAATTGCCCATTGACTCACTCCACTATTTTAGCCATGGAGATATACTAGAATATGAAAAGAGTGAAACAGATTTTCATCATGCATGAAGCTGATGAAAGTTTCAAGCAGCTACTTTTAATGCTTCTCAGTTTGTAATAAAAATATTCAGACTACATGGCTTTACAGTTAAAGGAAGTTAGCACAAGTGTTTTCAGGAAGTGAAACTTTCCTTCACAGATTTTAACATGGCCTTAAGTTATATTCATTCGGAGACCTAAAAGTAGTTAGAGATTGAATTTAAAAACCCCTACAACCACAGGTACAGGCTTCATAAAACTATTACCAGCTTTGAGACCTCAGATGACCTGAGATACAGAGTACACAAATGCATGCAACCTCAGAAGCTCAGAGAGTTAATGCAAACACTTACTGCATTTAGGAAGGTTATTCCCATCTGTGCAATGAGAGCATTAGTCTTCTTTAGGGGAGTCTGGAAGAAAAATACCCAAAGGGTGTCAGCTAAAAAGGCAAGGATGCCAGGTAGAGCAGGGGACTTGAAGCAGACTACGCAAAAGAAGTCCCACCATCAGAGTTTTCAGGCACCACGCAGGAAAGACACTAAGTGTCCTTTCCTTCTTGCCGGGGCCTGGAGCGGCCACGGCGGTTGCGCAAGGTGGGCCCAAGGGAGCAGAGGTGCGGGGAGTTTCCAGGGGTACTCGCAGCGGCTGCACTGGAGACGCCCCAGCCCGATCGAGCTCCAATGGCTCTGCAGAGCAGCTCATCCCACCCGTGGAAGCCCCACCGTGGCGCTCCTTCAGCAGGGCAGTTCGGCCCGAGGCCGCGGGAGCCCATGCCCGAGTTCGGGCCGGGCCCAGCCCAGCCCACCGCCCCTCGCGGCCACAGCGACCCCGGCCCCACGCCCTGCCCTGCCCAGCCCCCGAGCCCGGTCCCGCCGGCCGACAGCCCCGTATGCGCCTCGGCGGCCGGGCGGCGAGTCCCCCTCTCTCTCGCCGCGCTGCCGCCGGCCCCGCGCCCGCCGCGGCGGGGTTACCATGCCGCCCAGGCAGACATCCTGGTCATCGGTGAGGATGAGCACCACGTTGGGCCTCCGCGCCTGCTGGGCTGCCCGCGCCGGGCTCAGCACCAGCAGCGCGGCCAGCGCCAGCCCCCGGAGCAGCGCGGCAGGGGCCATAGCGCGGTGGACGGGCGGGCGGAGGGACGGGACAAGGGGGTCGGTGCCTCTCGGCGCCGCCGCCGGTCCCGGAGCAGCAGCGCGCGGGCCCGCCCCGCCCGCGGCATATGACCCAGGAGCGCGAGGGGGGGCGGCGTCACGTGGCCCGGGGACAGCCCCGGCCCCGCCCCGTCGGGCTCGGCCCCGGCCTGGACTGCGCGGGGGCCTTTTCCATCTGGGACCTTCGCGCTCCACTGCAGGGATGTGTGTACATGTCTATAGAGCGGGTGCCAGGGGGATGGAGCCAGGCTCTTCTCGGTGCTGCCAGGCAATAGGACAAGCGGCAACGGGCAGAAACTGATGCACAGGAAGTGCCACCTGAGTACGAGGAAGAACTTCTTTACTGTGCGCGCACTGGAACAGGTTGCCCAGAGAGGTTATGGAGTCTCCCTCACTGGAGATACTCCAAAACCGCCTAGACGCATTCCCGTGCCGTGTGCCCTGTTTGAGCAGGGAAGTTGGACCATTTGATCCACTGTGGTCCCTTCTAACCTGACCCATTCTGTGATTCTGTGAATTTCTGACCTGAATTATCGCGGCTGCCCCGCCTGTGGCCGGCCGGCCCGCCTGTAGCGCCATCGGTGCCCAGCGAGCCTAGGCGGAGCCGTGAGGATCCCGCCATGCGCTCTGGGCCGCGGGCTGTGCTACAGGGACCGGCCGCAGCCCAGGTACTGAATTGCCGCAGAACCAGGCCGCCGCTCCAGCTGGGAGCAGGAGCAGGACGACGGGCAGGACGATGGTGCCCGGGTACCGCGCCCAGTGTCACCGCCCCGAGGCGGGGCGAGGTCACTTGCTCCCCCACCCCTCCGCAGGTGCAGCGCCCTCCTCTCCCCGCAGTGTGTGCCCGCGGTGCGCGGGGAGGGGGCGGAGCCGGGCGCGGCGCTCCTGCGGGCGGGGGAGCGTCCCACCCGCCTGGGCTTTCCTGTCCGCCCCTCTTTCCCCTGCCCGCCCCACTCCGGCGTGTCGCTGTGGAACTGGCCGGGCCCGTAACCTGGCGGCGGTGTGGAAGATGGATGCAGGGGAGGCCGGCGCGGGTGGCAGGGCGGGGAGCAGCGCCGACAGCCTGGCCGAGGAAGAGGAGGAGGAGGACGACGAGGGGGGTCCCGGCAGCGGGCGGTCCAGCCGCACCTCGTCGCTGGTGAGCGGGCTGCTCACCGAGCTGTACAGCGCCGCTGAGGCGGCCGCCCCTTCGGGCAGCGCCCGCTCCCGCGCCCTCCGTGAGCTGCAGCAGCGGCCGAGCCAGGTCAAGTACCTGCGGCTGAAAGGTACAGCCCGCCCCGCCTGCCCTGCGCTGCGCTGCCGGGGCTGGGAGCTGCCCCTGCCGCCTCGCTTTCCCTCTGTGCCTGCTCGGAAGTCCTGACCAAGGGTGCCCTCCGCTCGCTATAGCAGCCTTTCTGCATGGCCATGGCTCCCAGAAGCTTCCCGTGCGGTGTTAGCTGAGAGCTCCTTCAGACCAGGGCCTCCCGTGCTGTTCCTTCCTCCTTTGTTCCAGGTGCTGTAGGAGCAAAAATGAGGTCACCTGCTATTAATTTCTGTGACAGATTGCACTAGCTTTTGTGTTTCTGCGAGTTCAGTGCTTTTCCTCACAGTAATGAATCAGTGACCAAGTTTCATTTCTTTCCTTTTTTTTTCTCAGTCTAGCAGACATGCTAGGCATACGGTGTCATAAGAGGTAGTTGTTTTTTCAGGTCCTTTTAGTTCTAGTGAACCTAAACTAAACCAGTCAGTTGTAAGGCTTATTTGCAGGTTGGCATGTCTTCCAGAAAAGAAATAAGTGTAATAAAAGGTGTAAATGCTATAGTCAATTAACCAAAATCTAAAAGAAATTTTCAAAGAATTCTCCTGAAAGCTAAGGAACCTCAACAGGGCATGTTTTTGAAGGAATAAGACTTGCAACTCCAAGTTGATCAGATGAAGAGGGCGGCACAAAGGCCTCTTGTCTCCTGATGTTTAATCATTCCTGCTTTTGATGAGGAGGAAAAAAAAGAAGAGGTGAATAAACGCACCTGTTTTTCAGACCTGTGCAAACAGCTGTCTGCTTCCGTGTTTGGCTTCTTAGTGAGATGAGACACCATCTGATGTTACTAGGACGTAGCTCACGTTCTTCTGTGTGTCCTATAGCAACTTGGGACTCAAAAACCCCTTGCTTGTTGAGGAATATATTTTGTAGTATTTCAACTCATTACTTTTGCTGCAAAGTTAATTGTTTTTACAGGGACAACTAACTGGCATGAGTGAGAAAGAAGAAAACTCAGCTCCCTGCTTGTGTGGTGACTGTAGAAATCAATAGGAGTGCAAATTAATTTTTTTGCTCTCAAAATCCATGAATTTATTTTTAAATCCCCTTGCCTGGTACAAGCGATTGGGAGTTTCAGCTGAGCAGCAGGTGCTGAAACAGGGTAGTGTCTATAAAATACAGGTGTGGTTTACCAGTGGTTCCGCTCCCCTTGCAGTCATACTTTGCTCTTCACTAGCCCATGATTGATGGTCATTTCAGCCTAATTTGTCCTTTTCTTTAAACTCTCCAGAATTACTGAAAAAGTTTTACCACATGAGCTGAGCCGTTTACCATCCCACTAATAGTAGGTTTTTCTGGGTGCATAAATATTTTTCTCATTAGATCAGGTTACCAAAGTATGGATTTCTTGCACTGATTTTCCTTCTAGCATCAGGGGAGCATGGTTGCATTGAAAGTGATAGGATTTGAAAACTTAGCTGCAGGGAGCACACCTCTGTGTAGATGCTGGTGACAAGCTGTGCCAGGCTATTACAGGGGAGAGCTGAAGAGGTCAGTGTGTGATAGGCAAGATCCAGGATTTCACTGGTGGGGTGAGCCTCTGAGAACAGAGCAGAGGACGCAGAAAAATAAATGGACTTAAGATCTCTTCCCAACAGCTCCCTCTTCTGGACCTGAAGCATGTCACGTAGGGGGCAACAGGAATATCAGAAGTAAGCTGAGACATTTTGGTGAACTAAGAGGCGTCTGGTGACTCTGTGACTGACCAGTGGAAATAGCTGAGGCCTGGACTGAAGCTGTCCAGTTGTGTCTTAGTGTGGATTCCCACTTTGCCCTCATTCTGGACTTGAATTTGTAGCTTTGCAGGCAGCTTCTTGAATGTGTTCCTTTGTTACAAATGCACATCTTCCCCATGCACAGGCAGCTTTTTGAAGATACTGTATTTAAAATTTACCCCCCTGTTGCACTATTGTTGGATATTCTGGCTACATCTGTCACAATTCTATGAATTTATAATAGCATAATTATTAAGATTCATATGCTGTGCAATAAATGGAAGTACTTTAGATTAAAAGAAAATTAAAGACTTTGGCTCAGATCCTGAAAATATTTATAATTGGGAATTACCCCAGTCAGTAGAACTTGTAATTTATAGAAAGCTTGTATATAAATGTCCATGGGGCACGTCTCTTTGTACGTCAGCTACAATGGGCTGTTTGTAAGTGTTTTGGCCTGTACTGAAGTTGTTTTCTCTGTTTGTTGGCAGATGTTGATGAATTAACAACTATAAAGCAAGAACTGAATTACAGAATTTCTATTCAATCAGCAAAGTTGCTTCGTCTTCTGAAGCAGAAAGACAGGCTTGTACAAAAAGTCCAGAAGAATTGCGACATTGTTACAGCTTGTTTGCAGGCGGTTTCCCAGAAACGGTGTAAGTACTTTCTGTGCGCTAGTGTAAGTAGTTTATTTCATTAACATGGGCAGTATTTCATTCAAGCCTTCACACTTCATTTAAAGTCAGGAGGCCAGGCTGTGCTATTTCTTAGATATGACTGGCTCTTAGTGATGTCAGTGGCACCTGGAAACAGTCAAAGTTCAACTACCTCGGCTGGGTAAGCTGCCATAGCCTCAGCTGTGTGTAGTGCTGTGGCACCCTCACTGCAGGTTGTCTGCCAGGCTTTTTCAGCTTTAATTAAACAGACAACCTGAGCTGAATTTGTTTGATGTGCTTGCTGTGTGGAGCTGTCTGCTTTCATAGTGTTATAAGGGAGATCCTAGAAATAGAAATTATTCTCACTGGCAGCTATAGACAGCATATAGAATTGTCTTCCCAGAGCATTGTTAATAGCGTGTAACTCATTTCTGTCAGGTTGATCAAAGACGAGGAGTATTAATAAAAACAAGCCTACTTCCCTCAAACCCCTTTATCAGTACCAGTGTTTTGGGAGGTTCTGTGAGAGTGCATGGGAAAGAGGAAAGAAGTTATTCTTTAATTGTTTAGCCTTTTTTTCCAGAACAGTGAAACCTTTTTATTTGACTTGGCAAAGTTGTCATCTTATGATAGGCTGAAGTGCTTTCGATAGTTCTGCTAAAGTAAAACTGCATGTAATGTTGTGTGTAAAAATAAATAGGAATTATGCCTTTAGAAAGGACATGTGAAAATAACCTAATATTCCCTGTCTTATTTTTTCATTAACATGCAGCGTGACAGGTACAGAAATGTTCAGGTACAGTAAACAAAGCATGGTCTTTTCATAAAAATGTCTGCAGAAGCTTTGAGATGCATGTAAAAATTCCGTTAAAAGAATTTTACTGTAGTGGCATGTGCTAATGTATTTTAGTTAAGGGCTTGTCTGTTAATGTGAAACTTCACTTTTAAGCATTTAAAAGTGTTCTTTTGTTTTACTTAAACCTGGCACGTAAGTTCTTGGCTATCATATGCTATGTAGGCATATTTCTTCTTCTCGAAAACTTTTTTTTATTAACATCAGCTTGATAACCAAGTCCTCAGTGCCATTAGCATGTAAGCATATACTGTAGTCTCCTTTTAAATGAGACTTCTTGAATTTTGTATATGTTTCAAGTATTTAGAGGGTTTGATTGTAGGTTCTGGGGGTCTGAGCCTCATTTGTTAGGTAAAAAGATGTTACTGAAAGGGATATGGATTTCATGCTAAATATGAATGTGATTTTGCAAGTTTCAGGTACAATTTTACACTGAAATTAATGGGGCATTATGTTTATGGTGTGCTGGTAACGACTGAGCTGAAGTAATGTATTTTATTGCCTAATATCCATGCATATGCATGCAGGTTTTTTAAGACTGTGTAGATTTGCGTATTACATCTCTTTGAGTGATATATTTTAATTATTAATATAGCATATTTACCTAGTGGTTATTTTCAGCTTATATTTCTCAAAAACTGGATGCATGTGTTCCACAGCACCAAAAACTTAGTTTTTTCTTGCCTTAATGTCTAATCCAAAGCCACTGGGATGTGGTGGACAACTTCTGATAACTGCAGTTGCTTTGGAATAGATCAAGACTGTGTTTTTATTGCTCAGTGTAGATGTGCTAACATTCCTGCATTCTCTGTATAATAAGCTTTTGCTGTAGGATGTATAACTTGAAATTTCCTGGTAATTCTGCCTTTGAGGCAATGTTTGATAACAGCTGTCCAAAGGCCAGCACAACTGATCTTCCCTCCAACTGTTTATTCTTGTCTTTGTACTATTTCCTGTGTAGCAGTAGGAACCCCTGTATTGGAATATAATGAGTCAAATTGGAGAGGTGATTGGGTAAACTAATTTCTTTTCTGTAGCAGTTCCCTGTTTCCAGTTTCTTCAGGGGGTGGTGGAAGTGGCTGTACGGGAGAAGTGATTGCTTAGAGTAGCTTGAATATGTAATTACGTTCTAAAGTTACTGCAAAACTTACACTAACAGTGGAAAGATCTATTTTCTCATCTCTTAACCATAAAAACCCCCGAACATTTAATGTGATGGAACATTAAAAATTGCATACCTCCCCCTCTGCCTCAAAATGTAATTTTTCTCTTCACTAAAGCCCATGGAAACTAAATATTCTATAGACTGCCCTCTCACTTTTAAAAATTAAAAGCATTATTAATTTCCTGAAGTTTTCGTTGTTCTAGGTTTTTCTGATGAAGGTAAATACTTGCAGCATAATGTTATGTGCTATAAAGCTTTATAATGTGCTTTCATGTTGAGAATTAACATTATGACATTCTGTAGAAGTGACAAATAAAATTTCTTGAAGTTGCATTATCATTAATTCTAATGTTTCAAAATACAAGTGATTCTTCATCTGATTTATATCGAGTTTCATGGTATGTTTATACTATTGTCACACTGGGAATTTTTTTCTCCCACATAATGAAATCTCTGTGTAGAGTTAGAACTCTAGTTTTCAATTAACCTTAAGTTCACATCCTTATGTTTGAGTGCTACCTTTAGGCAATCTGTACAGACCAATTGCAAACAATACTTTTTCATGAAGTTATGTCAGACCCTTTTTGAATACTTCTTGACAAATTAACTCTTAAGGGTAATTTCAGTTAGTTTGGAAATTACAGGGCTGATAAATTTGATTTTCTGATGAAATGTCTATTGTGCTTTAGTCTGCTTTTACAGAGAGAAAAAAAACAAGTACTGTTTAAAAAACTGTATGCTTAAAATGGTGTTCAGTGTCCGAAAGCCCAGGGTCTGTGAGTTTTACAGCTCACAAAGGAAGGCATCCACTGCTCAGTCATTGACCTCTGCTGGCTCTTGGTCTCTGCTGAGTGCACAGGAGAGGCCTGCCCCCATCTTCCCTCCTGGCAGCTTTGGGAGCCCTTATCTGACTTGCTTGTCCTTCAGACCCACCAATACCCAGCACAGGGCCTGCAGCATTTCAACCCCTGAGTGGATAGAGTAAATGTGGAGGAGCAAGCAGTTGCCAGGAACAACTTCATAACTTATTGTGTTTCTCATTACTCTGTTGACCCTTGTCCCTGGTAGGTGATGTGCATTTTGCATACAAATAGGTATTACCACAGAAGATAAAATTCACTGCAGAGTGAAATGCATTTTGGTCAGATGCATGAATGGCTATGGCTCTGTTGAGGGAGGATAAATTGTTCTGCTGGATATGTGATAAAATCAGTACACTGTGCTGTACTTCTAGTTTGCAAGATATATGACTCACTAGTTCCATTTCAATAATAATTTTTTACCCAAATTTAAATAAAATACTCCAATGAAGAAAATCAGTAAGAGAGAAATCACAGTCATGGACTCATGACAAACATGGCACATGTTTCTCTTACTCTTGTGATTTTGACTTATTTGGAGTAAGAAGATATAAGTTTGTTCTGGAGCACTGTGAACTATTTCAAGTCCACCTTAAAAGCTAAGCAGAGTGCTCTATGTACTTAATTATATCATTTGAGAAAAGCAGAATTCGGTAAAAAAATAAATTCAGGTTTTGCAGTTGTCATCTAAAGAATATGCAAAAGGCATCTCTGTCTTTTATCTCCCTGTATTTTATATAGTGCCAACTTGCCTACATTACTAAATATATTTTGACTGATTGAATTGCAAACCAGATGTTCCTTGAATCACAAAATTTCCTTGCCTGTCATTTTAATTAAAACAAACAAACAAACAAACCCCAACAACCCAAACTAAAAACATGTATTATCTATAAATTATTTAGAATTAAAATAATCCAACTCAATTGTAACTCAGTCTGGCTGGAGGCAAGCAGGAATGCTTAAATCTGATTCAATATAAAATAAACTGAAGCTATAGTAACAGAAAGTTAATTAATATTCTCTTGTATTTTAATGAAGAAATAATTTTAGTAGAAGATTTCCAAAATATATCATTAATTTGGTGCTGTATTGCTATGGTGCTATGTACCTATAATAACTTTAAATAGATTTCATGCCATGTTCAGAAAGACTCCTAGTATTGTCTGTTGTAATACTTGTTTAGAAACTATGATTAAAGTATTATTCTTCTGCTATTTCAGCATAGTGCCCTGTATAGATTTCTCTAAGATAACAATAAGCATTAGCTTTCTAGTTTTTCTTTTCCTCCTCCTGGTTTGATTTAATGCAGAGCCAGTAGAGGGAGACAGAATATTTTATTTTGTGCAGGAATAGGGGTGTATCTCTGGTTTTCATAGGTTGATGGCTTTCATATCCTTTCCTTAAACATGAAGAGAAGTGCTTTACAAATGTAGTCAGGCAAGAATTGAATGAAAAGATTTAGCATCTGGCTGTCAAATAAATGTTATTCACAAAAGAAGTATTAGGTTCCGTATATGAAGTGGTTGAAAAATGGTGACAAATGGATTTTTAATTATAACTGAGATCATTCATTCCCACATGGTTGCGGATGTTATTTAGAAGCTCCTGTCTGAGTGAGCTGAATATTTTGGAGTCCATCTACAGAAATTTAGAAGGTTATGTTTATACTTATTAGCCCTGTTAGTGGTCTCTTTGAGTGCATCTTAATTGCATAGAAAGCCAGCATGAACTGCGCCATCTGGGCACAGATTGGTACCCTGCATGTCCTCGAGGGGTGGACAGTTTTCTGGTAGAAGATTGGACTATGAAGCCTCCTCAACTTCTGAGAATGAATTACTGTCTCTGTAGCATCAACTTTTCTCACAGGCTATGGAACTCAGAGGAAACTGGGAAAGCATTGCCTGCTGTTGTTTGGTTAGGAGAGAACTGGGCAAGGTCACCATGATCACGTCTCTGGAAAAGTGTAACTTAGATATGTTAAAGTACTCACATATCTAGATTAAACTTCTGTTTTCTATCTCATTCCCTTCCTCCATTTAACTGCAGTCCTGTCGCATCTGTGTCTTGTCCTATGTTTTTTTTCCCTTCCAAACTCTTTATTAGCCTTTCTTACTTGACTCAGTCTTTAAATATTGGACTTCTTGGCCCTGTTCCATTTTTTCCCATCCCTGTGGCTTGTGTACCCTGCAGTGTCTACCTAGATGACTCCCCAGTCTTGAATTTTCTTCACATTATTCCTTGGTTGTCTTCATATGTTCTTCCTTGTCTTTTTTCTGCATGCACTAATTATCTACTCACACATTTTCTCCATCCCTCCTCTTCCCTCAACATTTGTTACAAAACCAAGGCAGAAATTCACAAATTTTAGTTCATAGGATAAAAGTTTGGTTAAAGGTGTGAAAACAACTTTAACACAATATACTGTGGGCACAGCTAATACTGATTTGATTGAACGTGAACTTCACAAGGTTCTTGGAGGAGAGGAGAATTTTTCACAATGAAAACAATCAGCCATTGAAATAACCTCCCAAGGGAGGTGTTGGATTCCTCAAAAAGGGATGCTTTTAAGATTCGGCTGGACAAGATGCTGGGCCATCTTGTCTAGACCATGATTTTGCTGAGAAAGGTTGGACCAGATGATCCTTGAGGTCTCTTTCAACCTGGTATTCTGTGATTGATTTCACTCTGGATCAGATGCCTCTTAACATGGGACAAGCACTTGTGTATATGTGTAGTGGGTTTCTGTGGCTGGGTTTTGGTTTTATTTATGTGTAATATTTCATGCAGATCAAATTTTGCCTGTGGCTTATCTGTCTTTTCTCACTCGTTTCCCAGTAATTTGATGTACTTTCACAGTTGTATAAATATGCTTTAACCTGGAACACCTCAATTTCTCTTGTTTAATTTTTTAATTTCTTTATGAAGAGTTGCGTTACTCAATGAATGTTGCTACTATGGCAGTTTTGACCTACCCTTCTTCCCCTGAATCTCCACTGTTATAAATTAGGGGACTATTTTTTAGCTCATATTTGCTTTTCATGTTCTTCACTTTAACATCTGATATATATATTAAAGAGGAGGATGTTCTCTATTAAAGAATAAAAATATTAATGTCTGTGTGATTTCCAGTGTTGCATTTGCAATTAAAAGAGAGACTATCATGCATGTGCTGTGCTGATCTCCAACTCTAATTTAGATTTCCAAGTGGCTGTGAAACAGGTCATTCATTTAGAAAATCATTTGTCGTTTTCAAGGTGTTGATATAATAGATTTTAAATCTTACTCAGTAGCTCTGATGTTTGAAGGCAGATAAATCTGCTTCAGTAACTTTTTATAGCAAGAGCCATTTAATTGATCTATCAAAAGTGCGTTCCTCTTTTGATGCAGTTAACATAGGAGGTTTAGTTCTTACGGAGTCTGATTTCATGTGAGTCATTCTCAAATGACTTAGTTGGCTGCATGTTTCAGTTCAGTAGCTTTCCTATTACCTCATGTGTATTCGTGTGCTTGGCTACATTACTAGCCTACCCTTTGTGGGTGCTAATGAATTTGATCCTTTAAATTGATGCTGTGGCTTTCTGAAATGCATGCTTAAGAAATGTTGTTTGTGGCTACTTCTTTTTTTTTCCTAATGAATTGTTGTTAATTTAGTTCTACCTGATCTTTTGTCCTTTGAAGTCTTCTGGTGGCGAAAGGGAAATGGAATGAAACATAATCATGAGCTTGAAAATGTCACAGTCATCTTGTTTGTTTAAACTGTGTCCAAAGATAGGCTGAATTTTCTTTATGGTCACTTGCCTACTTGTAGCAATACATGTGGAAATAAATAGAATATTGCTATTCATTTTTAGTTATTGCTGTTTTCATCCAACTGTTAGTTGTGCTGCACAGAGCAAAGGCTTTCTCTATTTCTTATGACTCTGGATATGGAAGTGGTCTGAGCACTGGTTAGCAAGGATTTTCTGATCCGTTTTGTGTCCTGTGCTGGTTTGCAAAGAGTGAAGTTATGGACCAGTTAGAAAAGGAGAGAACCTGCATTCAGGAATGCTGAAGCTTGGCTCAGCGGGGATGGTAGCTATGTGCTTGGTCCATAAGATGCATTGGGCCACTGGGCAGGAGTTCTTTTGATCTGGGTGGTGAAGTTCACCTGCTGGTCCCTTGGAATGGGCTGTGCACAAAGACAAATGGCTCTAGATGTAAGTGTGATCTTAACTGACTTGTTCATTGTTGTCCAGTATTATTAATAAATTGTGTGATGTTAAAAAATATTACTGGAGAGCCCTTCAGAGGGGCATAAAATTGGATGCCATTTGACTAACATGTTCCATTCAGCTTCAGCGAGCCAAGATTCTGGGAAATGTGAAAGCTTATTCTGTTGCAATGGGAGCTGGACTGAGAAGGATTATTTTCTTGTTAACACTAGACTTGGAGGAGAAGGACTGCAAACAGTAACACTCATTGCTGTGCCTCAGGTCACGAAGAAATGTTTCAATGAGTAGGTGTGTGTCATGTTTAGTATTTGCTAATGTAAATTACATTGTATATTCTGGGTATCAATCACTCTGGGAGAAAGAAAAGTGTTATTAAATATCATACCAGCTGTGTGGATAGCAGACTGACAACTAATCATTAACGGAATAATCCTGAGGAGTTTTTACTTAGTGAATTCCGTGGTTACTTTCTTTTGATGAGAGTATCATCTTGGAAATGGTCTTTGAGAGCACAGCCAGGATGCTGGGACTCAGGGAAGTAGTTTAACAGAGCAGCAAGTTACTAAAATTCTGGTACAGCACTATCCCTCTCACAGGATATTCTTCTGGAGAACTATCAACTAAGTTCCCAGACTTAAAGTGTAACTGTGCTGCTGATGGGATGTGCACACAGAGCATGATCTTGTAAGTAATGAATTTTGACATCTTTGATCATTTGATGAGCAGTTGCATTGGTAAGCCCTACAGGGAGAGACCACCCTGTTTCACTGTCTCCAGCCAGCTCTTCATGATGGTATGTGCTAGCTCCAGAAAGCTGACTGATGTGTGACTAATTAAAAATACTTCATCTGACTGCCATCTTCTCTTGCCAGTATTCTCCACTGTAAAAACAAAGCTGTAATATGAATTCTAATTGACAAACTGTCCAGTCAGTTTCCTTGCAAACCTGGGAAATGTTGTGATTGTTCAGATTTGGTATCCCTCAGTGGCCACTTTGGTGCTAATTTCAGTTTCTTAACTCCCAAGATAAAGCAAAATTTCTTTTCTGATGTTGAAAAGAAGATTTTTTTTTTCCTTTTATTTTTTTCTGGAAAGAAAGGCTGGCTTGCTATCTAATTTGTTCATATCTCAACTGAAAAGTTTTTGTGGTCTGTGCCACTGTAGAATATCAGATTAAAAAGATGTCAAGAACTAAGTGATTAGACCCTTACAGAACCTGGAATCCTTACTCTGAGGGAAATTTTGCTTTAAGGATACAGCAACTAAAATATGTTATTCCAGCATGAAATAAAACACCCACTCACAAAAGTCAATTGCTTATGAAGCAAAATTCTGAAAGCTTATATTTAGAACCAACATGCTTTGTTCAGATGCCTTTTTCATTTCATGTTAGGTAATGAGCCATTTTCAAGTAAGGTGATAAAATGTTTAATCCTAAAAAGAGTCAAAATTATGCTTTTAGCATTTGGAAATATGTTTTAATCAAAGATGACAATTTGCTGTAAAGGACTTTGCTTTCCACAAGCTGTTATTTTATGGCAGAGCTTTCCATTAAAGTGGTTCCAACCAACTTTGTTACAGAGATCTTCCTGGGACTGTGCAGCCAGCCATCTCTGCAGCTCACTCCCTGACTGCTCAGCACTGGGATTGCCAGGCTGGTTATGGAGCTGAGGACCCCACATGCATTCCTAAGCCATATATTTTCCTTCTGAGTCTTTAGGGATTATATGAATCCTTACTTTTTTGTGTCATGTACTTTCCTAACTTCTTTGTTCCTAACTCTCACCACTGAAATGTTTTACCTCCATGAAAAATACCTCCTGGCTCCCCTAGAACAAATATCATATTCCATCATTGACTAAAATTTGAACGGTTCTTGAAAATGGTTTTTATAATGGGCTCCTTCAGCTACATTCTTCAGGATTTAACTAAGCTAACTGTCCTGGTGGCTGCTTCAGCTGGTGTCAGGAGCCAGAGATAGGATTGCCTTTGCTACAAACCCTGGGAGTCTGTTCAGGATCTAGGTGCTTACAGTTTCAAGTGACACTGGGCAGTGCTCAGTATCAGCATGGGGGGTTATAATACTGTACCTGACTGACGCTTTTTTCTTCTAAGTATCATTCCACTGCTGCCATTAATAGGAAATTGTCTGCATTGGAGTTGGGGTCACTGCTGCTGGTAAATTCCTGGAGACAGTGTGGAGCCTGCTGACTAAGAGACCATTATGTCCTTGAGGAATGTGCTGGCTCACTGCTGCTGTTCCTTTTCCAGTCCAGTAAGCCACTGTGTCTGGAGAGGTGAGATTTTCATGAGAAAGGTGTTTGGGACTAGGTGGAAGCTGAGCAAATGAGCATCTGACCTCAGGCACTTGCCTCTGACAGGAGAGAGCTTTCAGTTACCTGTTTACTTCTGCCCACTGAGCATCAAACTTGGCCCCAAACGTGCCTCACACAGAAGCAAGTGGATATTGATTGCAGTGACTTACTGTTTGGGACATACCAGCCCTTCACCCAAAGGAGCGTGGTGAGATCTGGGAGACACTGGTCAAACAGCTGTGGTGTCCCACGTCTGTATAAGCTTGTGGGCCCTGCGAAATGGAGAGCCATAACCCTGCATCCTTCCATCTCGCCCCATGTTGAATGCTTGTCCTGGGAAATGGCAGACATCTGGGGTGAGGGTGAAGTGGGGCTAAATTGACCCATCTGAAGTGTGTTGTGTAGGTGTGTTCTGTAGCTGGCCCCAGCTGCTAAGGTGGAAGGGGCACCCTGTGACAGTCACCTGAGGTGGTGAGAGAATCAACCACTGCTTACCTAACTACAACTAGTTTTATTTCTTCCCTCTCTCCCTAATAAATAGTTCAGCAGTATTTTTTAATGATGTAGAAACTTGATGGAATAGTAACAGCTGAATGTGGTTACAATATAAAAAAATTATTCTTGCAGAACAAATATTTCATTGCTTATCATGGAACCAAACAGTAAATTCAGTAAATCGTGCTGTAAGCACTAGGCTGGCTGCTGAATCTAGGCCTAGTTTGCAGCATAAAATTCAGATTCTTTAATATAAGGATGTATAGATTGCAGAGTCACTATTAAATTCTTGTTCTGCAACATTTGGTATAGGATGTTGTAACTACTCTTTGTCAGTGTGCTAGCAGCTGTGACAACAGTGAAATTGGGTGAGTTAGTGCTACACCCGAGATTGTGTTTGTTTTGGGTATGCATACAACTTGGACATTGACTGCTTAGCTTCTTTTCTGTATTCTTCTGTGTGACAGTAATCCTGTCACTGTTGCAAAGTCATAGCTAACTTTACAGGATTAATTTTGTAATTAATGAAGAGTTTTGAGTTCACTGAATTACGTTTCTCGCAACAGCTGTGCCATGAGATGTTGATGTATTGGGACAGTACTTGTTACATAAAATGCTCCCTTAGTATTAGAAACAGGAATTAATGTGATAGATTATTGTGCGTGGGGCTTTTTGTATTACTTATCAAGTACTGTTAGTAGTACTTATATACTAATATGCCTGGGCAAAGCAGTTCTCAAACCAGTGATGTCTTATTTCTGTAGTACTGCGGTAACTTTGGAAGGTGGGATTTGATTAGCTCAAAGTGAAGAGGCATGCAGTCATCTGGAGCAAGGAGACTGCTGTTTGCTGACAACAGTCAGAACAGCCTGTTCTCTGTCTACAGTCCCTGTCAGTCAGTCATGACATCAGAATTAACTGTCAGACACTGCTGTGGATATCCGATCAGTGGTAAAGTTTGGTTAGTCTAATAGTTCCCTGAAAAGCTGGAAAACCTTTTATGTAGTCACCCAGGGATTATTGTGGTTAAATGAGAGGAGGTGCCAATTTCCACATAGGTTCAGGAACAGTGTGAAACAGCTCACCATCCTGCAGCCCAGCATGTCTGTCTGGGCAGGGTGAGTGTTGGCCATGGAGGGAGGAGTGGGGTGCAGGGCCCCCACTGAGCAAAGGGCTCAGCCTGAAAAGTGCTTGTGCGCTTTGCTGGGAGGCGTTGTCAGCATCCACAGTATAACCTAGGAGTTAATTTTGTTAACTGGGAATTTGTGAGGAAGCTGGCTGCACAACCAGTGGTGCCAAAGGCCACGTGGGAAGGAGTGTTGCGTGAGAAGTGCGCCTGAGTGTATTCATATTTCACAGATCTTTAGACACTTTTGAACTGACGTAGTTCCTGCTCCGATTCCTGCAGGTAGTGAAAAGCCATGGCATCTGTGGCAAATGTTGGACAATCAGGATGTTAAGATTGCTCTTGTGTATAAGCTTGCAGCAAGGGTTGCTGTGTGAGCTGCATAACTACAATACCATGTCATTGCAGTCTTTAATCTCCCTCTGACAAACATTTGAATGTAGAAACAGCGTGAGAGAAAAAGTTGTGTGATTAGATTGTATGCATAGTCTTTGACACTTGCCTAGCTTAGCACTACTTCCTCTTTTATTCTTCTGGGGGTTACACTTCAGTACAAGTAACTGCACTGTTCTTTTTCCCACTGAAACAACCTTTTTTCTTTTTTTTTTTTTCTTAAACCATTGTGAACTTGTAGGAGGGTTAATGGGGCTTCACTGAAAATACCCAACAGGGTACATGGCCTTTAAGTAACACAGATGCATTTTATCTCCAAGTGGCACATGCTAAACATTCTTTGGTCAGTTAGTCTTTGAAGAGAAGATTTCCTGAGTACTAAAGATCAAATGGAGGATAACAGCTGCCTGGAATAATTAGTGCTAGGAACAGACTGATTTATGGAGCATCAGGCAGTGCCAGCAGCTATGTTTCTGCAGCTTTGTGAGATAAGCTTGACATTTAAAAACAAGGTGCTAGAAAAATGGGGTGTGAACTTGGTCTATTTGGATCAATAGTCCTGCTTATAGTTAAGTGCTGGAGCATCTCTGGAGGAAGAGTTAAATGAGAACCT
Organism: Lepidothrix coronata; assembly: GCF_001604755.1. Classification (NCBI taxonomy): domain Eukaryota; kingdom Metazoa; phylum Chordata; class Aves; order Passeriformes; family Pipridae; genus Lepidothrix; species Lepidothrix coronata. The sequence continues at coordinate 2,144,047 of NW_016690275.1, read as the reverse complement.
CAGATTTTAAAATGCTTTTCTGCTTGAAGCTGTTAATAACCTGAATGTGACTTACTGAGCAGTAAATGAGTGCTCTTCATATATCCTTGGAATTTGCCAAGGAAGTCAAGTCTATGTTCCATCTCCATTTTACATCATCTTACTTACAAACCTATCATTTGTATCTTATTTCTTAGTAAAAATTGGAAACTTCTTGCTATGTTTTGCCAGCAGTGAAACGGCCTCTAAATTTATTTCTCTATAAATTATTGTTACCTTCCTAAAATCACAGCAACCTGGTACTGATCAGTGTTTTCCCTGCCATCTATACAATACATATGGCCAAACTACAGAGCATGAACAGTTTTTGGTTCTTGGGTTGGACTAGGCATCATTGATAGCTAGCTAACATTTTAATGTGGTCTGGGTTTTTTTGTGTATGGTTTTGGTTGTCTGGTTTTTTATGTTGTCCTCCCCTCCCCCCATGTGCTGGTTTAAAGGTAAACCGGCAGGGGAAATGAACCCAACTCAAAAGAGATTATAAGTCAGAATAACAATTTAATAAAAATAATACAATAAATACAATTACACAGACAAACAATTGGTTTTAACCCACAAAACCCAGATGTATAACCCAGCACCCTGGGGCATGAACAGAGTGGTGTTTGTTGGGCCCCCCTTCCCATGGTGAGCCCCACATGGTCCCCCTGAGTCCAAATGTAAAAGGAGAGGGAAAACCTGTTGGTGAGAGTGGTGATTGCAGTCTGGTCGAGAGTCGTGACTGCAGTCTGGTTGGGAATGGTAGTCGCAGTCCAGTCAAGATGGTCTCAGTCTGGTTGAGAGTGGTGGTCGCAGTCCAGTCCAAGTTCTGGTCCTTCTTTGGATCCCACGGGTGGTACAGAAGTCCCAAGACTCCAAGATTATATATCCTCAGGTTCAGGCAGGAATGCCCAGTACCTCCCTCAGAGCGGGGAGTTCCACAATGGGTGTGAGGACAGGAGCATCCTCCCATCTCACAGGCCTCTTAACACCCAGCTTATAGCCTGAGGGGTCAGGTGTGCTCTGGGCAGTTGCTGTAAATGGTCTATTGATAACAGTTTCTGGGAAATGGCATGGAAGGGTATAGAATACAGAGTTTTGGGTTACACCTACTCAGTGATGAGCTGGTCCCAGCTGTTCTAACTAGGACACCCCAATATGTTACTGCCAAGTTCTTGTCTTGTCCACCATTCATTGGCAGCAATAGGTACTGGACCTTAGATCCTGAAGGAAAAATAATTATACGGTGGCGCTAAAGGAAGTGAGAGTGGGGGAGTAATCAATGTACATAGCTGATATATTTTTAAAACATATACTAATATGAATAATTGAATATTACTAACATTTATAGTAATGTCTAGAGAGGTCCAGTGAAGTCAGGAACTTGTTGAGCTGGACAAACTGGACATCATTGGGCAAACACATGGTACAAGGCTCTTTGAAAAACATAACAAGGCAAGACCACTTGAAGGCTGGTAGGAGAAGCACATAGTCAGAGAAGTGAAGCGAGTCTTCCAAAGATACGCAGTAGTAAATAAACGAACAGAGCTTTGCTGTTAGCAAACTCGTGCTTGTATGGTGTTGTACATGCTCAAAATCAGTTTTAATGGCTCAAGGCTTCAGTACTAAATGAGCCTTTGATTAATCCTAAATACATATCCAGTTCCATAAACTTGTCCTGTAAGAGTGGGTTATGAACTGAAATGTTGTCATTTAACTGTTGAGTATAAAAGCTTGGAGTAGTAATGTTGTTGGAACTGATAACTCTTTCCCTCTTCATCTCACAAATTTCAGCAAAAAAACCATCTATGTCAAACTTGCTTAAATGACCAATGTATGTACTTTTTTCAGGAAAGAGAGGTGGTAGTTTGAAGTTCTTTTTCTTTGTTAGTTGCTTCTGTTTCCAAGATATGGAAACAGAGACCTCTCTAGACATGACTATAAATATTAGTAATATTCAATTATTCATATTGGTTAGTATATGTTTTAAAAATATATCAGCTATGTACATTGATTACTCCCCCACTCTCACTTCCTTTAGAGTCACTGTATAATTATTTTTCCTTCAGGACCTAGGGCCTAGTATCTATTGCTGCCAATGAATGTTGGACAAGACAAGAACTTGGCAGTAGCATATTGGGGGGAAGGGGGGACCAACTTGGAGATATGCTCTGTGAAACTATGGCCCATGTGGGAGATGAAAAGAATTATGTGTTCTGGAGGACTTGGGGTTGCAATAGCTTCATGTACACACAAGTTTCTTTTAGGAACTATTGGCATCTGCAAATGGGAACTAATGTATATGTGATCAAAGAACTTGAGTGGTGGTGTAGGACTTCCTATTAACTGGTCAGGGTTTGTGGTTCCAAGAGCTTTTATGGGGCTTATATGAACTTCTTTTTGGAGTCAGCACCATTACCCTCCCCAGCCCCAGAAAGGGTCTTGTTTCTGTTTCTGTGTAACAGAGCTCTGTCAGTAGAGGCCATGTGTAGTGGGAGAGGGAGGATCTGTGCTGGAAGCTGGACTCTTACCCTTGGGCAATGCAGGACCAGCCTGTCTCTGCTTTGTGTCTAATGAAAACCTTCCATGATCTGAGCCTAATCATTGATGGATGACCTTAGTGTTACTGCAAATAAGTACTAAACGTATAAAACCATCTATGTATGAAAGTGGTCCTGTTTCCATAATGTTTCCTGGTCCAAAGCAAAGACATTTTGTCATTAATAATTTTTCTGACTTTGGCAATTACTCTTTAATCTAAAATCTTTCAAAGTGTTCAGTCTCTGAACAAATTTTGTCTTGGGGACATAGGATTGTTTTGTTTTCTTTCATTATGTTGGGGGGATTAGAATCTTGCTGTTTCTGAAATAGCAGTTCAGATCAATGAAGCTGGCAATTCACACTGTAAAATTAATTTTCTATACTAGGTGCTAAGCAAATAATCAGATTCTAATAAAGGAAGAGCAGTTCAGTTTTAGACCTGGGACCTGCTATGACCTTCATTTTTCTGCAACTATTATCTTAACATAACTACAAATCAAACCTGTCAGAATTCTTTTTTCATGTATTGGGTTAGATTTTCTGCTGACTTGGTGATTTATTTTTTTACATTACCATATAGCATTTAAGCTGGATTCTGGGGTATGAATACTGGCCAAGATATGCATTTACTTCATATTGTTTAGCAAGGTTAAGGAACAGTTCTTAATTTTTATAATCATACTTTTCAATTTTTTTTTTTATATAAGCCTATTCAGCAATTTTTTTTCTTACTATTTTGGTAAGAAACATATTATTTTTAATTCTGCGCTTTGGTAGAGTCAAATAATTTCTCTGACAAAAAGAAGGTAATTTGCTCTTTGAGACTTCAATTCTTTGCTTTATATTTAATTTAAAAAGTGTTTTCTCTATATTTTATCGATCGTGTTAAGTATTGCTGTGACTTTTGTTCCAATTGGTAACTCTAGACTTTATACTACTGGTTACTGCAGCAGTTAAAATATATTGTTACTTTAGCATTGTGTGACATGTGTTTTACCTTGTTCATGAGATGCAACTATCAGCTTAATGTAGCTGCATATGATCTGCTTTACTGTTATAGCTGGCACATGAAGGCAGTAAGTAAAATAAATTGATTCTCTCCCTCCTTTTACTTTCTTTATCAGAACAATACAGCTCCTCAAGTGGCATTTATAACTTTAGAGTTTATTTATGCATTTGAAGCAAAGTGGAAAAAGATAGTAAGAAAACTAAATGCTGTTGTTGAATTGCACACACACCCAATTTCACCACGTGGAAAGATCTATCCACTTACTTGTCTATAATTTTTCTCTGATTAAGAGCTTGTTGGGAGCGTTTGGGACATAGAAAGTTTCTGAAGTTCTTTTTTTGTTGGGCGTACTTTTGTCCTTTTGGAAGACAACATACAAAGAATTAAACACAGAGGTGAACTTCAGTGTTTGATTAATCACAGGTGTTCACGAGTGCTTGTGACTATGCTTTCTTTATTATCATTTTAGATCTATTCTATGTCTTCCTCTCATTGCTTTAATATCCAGAACTCTTCACAACCTACTTTTCTCTCTTGTCCCATCCTTATAATTTCTTACTTAGTATTCAAGGTTAGCTCGTGCCTCCTACCTCCATCCCACATGTTTTAAAACAAGTACCTTCTCAATTTCCCCCCATGTTGGCATTTTCTTATAGATGTTTAACCATGTTAAACATGCTAATGATTAAAACCTAATCTCTCAGCCTTCTAATTGACCTTATGCCTTCACGGTGTGTCCCCTGGTACTCAACTTTGCCATAAGTCTACAGAAACAATTGCAGCTCTTTTGTTAAGACTATTGCCCACCATGCTTTTCAATATCATCTGGCTGTCTAACTGTGCTCCTCTATATGCTAATGTGTTTTCTTTTCGCTTATTTACTTTCTTTTAAAGCAGGCGGTCTGCTTTTCTGCTGTGCTTTTCTGAAGTGCGTTGCAATACTGCTGCAGCTCAAAATTAGGATTCATGGGCACTGCAGTGAGCACAGATAGCTTTTATGGAATATCAGACATACTCAATTGTAAAAGTTTGTTGTCCTCTATTATTGGCATAATAAGGTGAACTTACTGCTGTCTTGTGATCAAGCAAAATTATATTTAATCCCCTTTTTGTTTCCCTCATGGATAGTTCTGTGTTAAATCTCTGCCTCGTCCTTTCCATGCAGCTGTTGAACCTTACGTTAAGGTAAAGATTTCCACATCACATCTGTTTTGTAATGTCAGTAGGGGGTTTTTTGGTTGTTGTTTTTCCCTGAAATATTTGAGGTGCCTGTGATCTGTGATGCACCATGTTTAAAAAACATGAGTCAGTTTCTACTTTTCAGGAAGTTTTTCAGTTCTTTCCTTTTAAGCTCTGGGAACAGCCAATTCTCAGTGATGGGCCTAGAGTGAAATAGGCCACCCTTTCTTATTACCCAGCCCATTGACACGATTTGCTGTCACTTGTGTGCTCATGCTTACTGAATTATCAGCAATTTTAATTCTTCTATCCTTAAAACCAGTTTGACATAGGAACTCCAGATACTACAGAATACTAGCTGATTAGTTGTGTGGCGATGAGAGTTGGTGGCATAGGAGAGTTAATAATTTGTGATGTAAAGCATTTGAATATTAACATATTCAGTGTTAGGTTGATGTGATTATCTTGTAGACAGGTTTAAGACAAGCTTCTGGCTTACTGCTGAGTGATTTTCTAAAGAACTCAGGAAAATAGGGGCTTTGTGCTCTACTGGATTGAGCATAGGTCTGGGAGATGAGTTCATGCAGTTCTGCTGTTGCTGCCCTTAGACCTGGTACTGTAACAGATGTCAAGTCTTTCTGCACCTCCTTCATTAATTTAAATAGTTATATATCTGCAAATGGAGAGGGGTTATAGGCAGGTTCAGGGGGTTACAGGCATGTGTGTACTTCTCTTTTGGCAATCTGCAGTGCTTTTGAGGGCTTTCATATTTTCACCTACATGATCCAATTGCATAAGCATCTTGTGCAACTCTGTGAACAACCAGTGGATCAAGGGACTGCAGATGGCCTTACCTGCACTGATTTACTGCCTACGAATGTGGTGCCTCCCTAGACTGGAAACTGGTCATCACAAGTCCACCCCATTGTGCTGTAAACTGCCAGAAACTGCTTTCACAATTGATTAATGGATTGTATTATATTTTCAAATGTTTTCACTAATGCTGGAAAATTTTGACATACTTCTCAGGGCGTATCTGCCAAAAATTTCAAGAAGAGATATGACTATGAACATTATTCAACTTGTAAATACACTTACTAGTTGTAACTGTCCATCACTCCCGAAGGATAAATTACAATGTGCACTTGCGGGCCAGTGATGCTGGGGTCAAGAAGACCTGGCTCTAGGGAGGGGACTTTCTTTTCTCGTCAGTCCTGTCCTAGTGTATGCATGTGTGTAGTACAAAAGGCAGGAGTGGATAGTATGTATGGGAGGAAGGGCTGAGAATTAGAAAAAAACCAAATCAGACCACCACAACCAAAGATCATAACAAAGAATCTTGAGTATGAAGTTGTCTTGGCTGAATCCTGATTAAGATAAGCTGAAGGATAGTGCATATACAGTAGTGAGCTTTTTACAGGAGTTAGAGTCTTGTAGATTAATTTCCTGTTAAAAGATATATACTATAGTGAGCAGTACTATTGTAATGATGGTCTCTGGATCAGTCCTTAACAGATATGGCTAAACAACGTGCAAGCAATATTCTTTTTCAGATATCTTAGCTATAAACAAAGCCCCATGGCCAGAGATCACTCTGTAGTGAGAGAATTCCCTGGATCCTCTGTCTTACACTCTCCAAGAACAAGTGGGCTGTTTTAGGGCTTCCTTCAAAAGAAGGCTCCGTTAAAGAGTAATTATTGTGCCCACAGTTTTTGAAGGGGGAAATAAGTAATGAGGTTATGTGCCTGAAGTCTAAAGGAAGAGGAAACATTTGACTAGCTGCACTCTTCCTGAGGCTAAATCATGTAAATTTTAGCTCTCTGTTTCTGGAAATCACAGATGTTATTTCCTGTCCATTGTGTAGCTTAAATTTGCACTGAATGTCTTTGTAGGCAAGGATTGGCTCTGCGCTTTTTGTCTCTGATATCTAGTATAGGACAAGTGAGGTCCTGACCTTTTTTGTGACATTTTATATACAAAGTGATACAAATGATGACTAACGCAATGGAAAAGTTTAAAATATTAATGCTGTGTTGATGAGACTGTAGCTTGCCAACAATTTGTACCATTTTCACGATTCCTACTTGTTGAAAGTGCACAGAATTAACCTTCTCTAGGCACAAGTACAGTAGCAAAACTTCATTTTTTTTATTGGTTCTGGAACCATCCTCTGTGCAGTAAAGACAACCCTGGATTACTTGTCTGACAGCAGTAACCAGATTGGTGGCAGAACAGAACCTGTTAGTCCAAAGTCCCATTTCTCCTTCTGTATAACACAAATCCGTCCAGTCTTACTGATGGGCTCCCTTGTCAGGTGCTCATGCTGTGGATATGCAAAACAGTGCTACAGACTGTGCTTGGGGGTTGACACAATAGCTACAGGCAGGTGGTGGATCACAGCACCCGCTCACCTGCACTGTCTAAGGTAGCATGTGAGTACCAGAGCCTGCGGACAAAGAAGTACTGGCAGTGCAGGAGGGCGTGCTCTGCTTGCAGCCTGAAGTGGGAGGTGTGCTGGGCTGTGCCACCTCACAGACTTTTGTGGTCAAGGGACACGTGCTGTAGCATCTCTGTAGTGCCTGTGCCCCTGCAGTGTCAAAAACCCAACAAGCCAGAGACCTCTTTTCAAGCTGTCAGAGGTGGCTCCATCTTGTGCGTTGGAGGACTGTGAAACTCCAAGTGGGTCGTACTTGTTTTTAGGCCTCTAGGATCAAGCAGAAGGAAGCAGGGCTGGTTTTGACAGAGGGGATATTTATTAATAGAACACAGAACTGGGTAAGATAGGAATCTTGTGCTCCAGTGGTGAAGATGGTTTAATGGGCTAAATGTATTTAAAATAGTTTGGCCTCCTGGGAGAATCTCAAATTGCCTTACCCTTTCTTCCTTCCAACATGAACATATTTCATTCCACGTGTTTTCTCTTGTACATTACAATTTGCAAGTGAAATCCTTTTTTCTTTTGAACTCATGATGAACTACAATACACATCAAAACATATGTTGGTTGGATTTAAAATGTCTTTATTTGCTAACTCTGTAGAGCTATTTGAAACCCAGTGGTAATGGGGTCACATTTTCTGGGTACATTTTTTTGGGCTCTTAAAGGTAGCGTATGAGGCTATGATTTGGTCAATATAACAGGTTTTCCCTTGTGGTTACAATACGTTTTCCCCCTTCATCCTATTGATAGATATTTCTTCCTGATATTTGCTGTATTGGCAGCTGCTGTAGTGATGCTGCCTAAGTGTAATTTCTAAAATGTGTTTGGACGAAACATATTACAATATTATCAGACCATATATTTACTATAATGTATTTTTTCATGGGTACATGTTGCTTAAAGTATTTTTGCCAACATATATGTCCAGAAGTGTGGCAAACAAGCTTTTTGTCCCCAGATTTTGACTGTTTTACTGGGATGTTGTGATGCAAAGCAGAATTAAGGGAGATCTGTATGCTTTTTTGTGAAATAAAGGGGAGGATGTGGACTTAATGAAATACAGTCACCCAGCTAAAAAATGTCTTACCATTTTTAGTCTTGATTACAGTAGTCTTCTTAGCACGCATCAGAAGAGAAGCAGTAAACTATGCCTTCCACTAATCCTAGGGTTGGTAATTAAAGCTCCATGCAAACAGATATGTTCTTTAAAAGCAAGATTGATCTGTGGCCCCATTTCTGCTACTGTTCCTGTCACTGCCCCATCTGTTTGTGCTCATTCTCCCTTTCTAGCTGCCTCTGTTTTACCTTGTTGTCCCAGTGAAGACAGAAGAGGGCTGAGGAATGGAGAGGTTTAAAGTACATGGAGTTTGTAAAATCCTGGCAGTGATCATAGGACCGACCACGATAAGGTTGATTGTAACAAAGGAACAAGTTATACATATGAACTAATATTTCTTAAGTTCTCTGGCTTTAAAATGGCATGGGTAGCAGATGGTGGTAAGACTGCAAAGAGGTACTAAATGAAGAGGTAAGGTTTTTCAGAAAGTGACTCTATTGTGTGGGAGGGAATACATGAACTACAGGGCGGGGGGAGAAACAAAGTCTCGGGTTGATTATTACGAAATACTGGAGCTGAAATATCTCGCTTAGCCAAATGCTTTGATATTTTTTTTCCCCTCAAAATCCTTTCTGAATGTCATCTGTGTTGTCAGTAACTGCAGGTGAGGACTTGTGGATGTGAGAAGACTTCTGTGCATTGGCGTATTGAACTAGATTCGTGATGGCAAACATGTCTTGCCAAAGGCAAATTAGAGGCTTTGGCTGATCAGTGGTTAAAATCCAGTGCCATCCACTTTTCTAGAAACTAGGCTCTAGGCCTTAAGATATGTATATGTATGCTTAATGGAAGGGTTATCCCTTGTCTCTAAAATCCATCTGTGCTAATGATCCAGTGAGTCATCAAACCCATTAGTATGGTTTGGCTTCTTCATTTTGTCTCCTGAAGTTCAATTTTGCATTTTTTTTCTTCAATGTTGTGTTTATTGGCTGGCATGCGGGAAAGCTCCTTAATGGTATGCTGGTATGCTTGGAAGTATCCATGTCCTGAGTCACAGAATGATTGTCCTGATTGTTTCCAGTATTCTTATAGCAACAAGATGACAAGTAGGAGAAATACCAGTAATGGGGATACCTAATTCTCATTTTGAGAGCTGATTATCCTTATCAGTTAAATATTGATGTCTTAGAGCTGATTGGTAATTGTTTAAAAATTGAAGGTAACGTATGATTATGTTCAGTTTAGTGTGATGACCGATTCTCACTGTATGGATAAGGAGTGATTTCTGAAACTTTGGCTATGGCTCCTGAGACTTTGGGCAATGGCATGTGGTGTTGAGTTAGTCAGTCTTGAAATGATCCAAGAATGATATGGCGCTATTTGTGGATGGTGCTCAAGCAAGGGAAGAATAATATTAGAGACATAATATGGCTATTTCTGTATTTAAATGTTGCTGGTACAGTCCCATTGGTCCATTCAGTACACCTAGGGAGACTAATTGATTTAAAATTTGATGCTTTAACTACTAAATCATCATCTCCAGCTGGCACTGAAAGAAAGTGATTTGCATATCTACATCAGCAGGGAAGTGTCACCTTTGATAAAAAAAGAACCACCGACACACAGACTTAATTATCTATTCAGAGTGCAAGCTAGCAGCTCAAATGTAGTGACTTTTCTCCAAAACTGAAACAGATATTTAAAGAGTCGTGATCAAAATCACGCTTCTCTGAAAACGTAACAGTGACTTCTAAAGATAGCTATAACTGATCTTAAAAAAGGCTTGATTCTGTGTTTTATATTGTGTATCTTTTATGTAATTGGCTTCACTGCTTATCTGTTGCCAGTTTTCTCCTCTCTATAATGTGATTGAGTAAAACATCTTTTTAAGAAAGGAGCAAATTGTTTCAAAGCTACAGTCATTGGAAGGTAGACTCAGACTTCTGGTAGTTTGGTCTTTCAGCCTGACTAATGTGGTGTGATAAATCTGCTCTCCTTCCACAGAAACACTGCATGGTTTAGGTTGTAAAAGCTGTGATTATTTCAAATGCTCTTCCTTCCTGTCAATCGAACCACTAGTTTGAAATTCTGTATTAAACCCTTTTAAGATGCTGTTAGACCAAATAGTAATGGAAAATGCATCTAATAAAGTGCTGTTGAATAGCTTCTTTTAACTATTTAGTGCATGGCACATCATTGCTTGTAAGTGCAGTTGCAATTTAGATTCATAGAAAAGGCTGTTATTTTAGCTGAGAATGTCCAAAGGCTCTGTGCTGGAGAGTCAGAAACAGATACTGCACAGCTCACTTGCTTGTGCTGCTGCTGAGGCTGTCCATAAGCAGCTCTGGCTGCAGGACCTGATCCAGCTTGCCCTGGCATTGAGATGCTGTTATATTCTTCACTCTCCCCCTGTTCCATGGTCTGGTAGTGCTTGTGGTATTCCTTCCCAGGACAGCTTTTTGAAAGGGGCAGCAGGACTATCTATATGTGTCCAGCTGTAGCCCAGAGAACTACACGAGAAGACTCTTTGGTGGATATTTAGCTAATTTCATTCTCTGGAGAAATTTCGGCATTGCCGCCTGTTAACAAGCGTCAAGCGAGCTGTGTCCGTATTGCTGTCGAGTGTCTCCATGCAGCCTGGGGGGCTGTGCAGCTGTCCTGGAGCCCTTTGCCAGCGCTGAGCCCCACCACCGCCGCCGGGGCTCCCTTGATTTCTAACCAGAGCTCTGCTTCCCTTTGCCCGCTGCATCCCAGGTGGTGCTGGAGGAGGAGAGGCTGCTGCTTTACTCAGGCAGTGATGCTACGATTGTGGGCGGGAACAGCTTTTTTTTTTTCTTTCCCCTTTTTTCCTTTCTCCTCTCCTTGTCCTCCCTCTTCTCTCCCGCACTTGGACTTCGCTGTCTGCAGTGCAGATCCTCGCCTGCCATGCCCCCGGCCCCGCCGGCCTAGGGCGAGCCCCCGGGCACCATGCGGCAGGACAGGCTGACGGGCTCGCTGCGGCGCGGGGGGCGATGCCTGAAGCGGCAGAGCTCGGGCGGCGGCGTGGGCACCATCCTCAGCAACGTGCTCAAGAAGCGCAGCTGCATCTCCCGGACCGCGCCGCGCCTGCTGTGCACCTTGGAGCCAGGTACCCGCGCGGCCGGGCGAGGCGGCGGCTGCCGCCCCGTAAGCGGCTTAGCGGGGCGGGGGAGCGGCCGGGGCCGCGGAGGCGGCGTGGAGAGGAGGCAGGCGGCCGGAGGGCGATGCGGGCTGCGGGTAGGCGCGGCGGGGCGGGGGGCAGCGCCCGGGGGCAGCCCCGGGCCGAGGCAGGTGCGGCGGCCCCGGTGGGGCCCGGCCGGCGTGGGGCGCCGCGGTCGCGGCCTGGGGCCGGCGGGGTGCGCGGAGCGCGGACTCCGGGGCCTGCGAGGGGGGCCCGGGCTGGGGAGCGGCGGAGCCACCGCGGCGGGTGCGAGGAGGCCCCGGCGGGAGGCCGGAGGCAGCCGGGGCCCTGCAGGGAGGCAGCGCCGGGGGCTCATCCCGCCCGGCCGGCGGATCGGGGATCCGCTCTCCAGCTCTCCCATTCCTTTCCCTGCTCCTCCCGCCCGGCGTCGCCGCCTCGCAGCGCTTTTGTGTCGTTTGTCCCTGCTGCCTCCCTCCCTTCTCCTCCGGGCTCGGTGCCGCAGCTTTCCGCCAGCCTCTCCCCGTGGTCCCCCTCAGTCTCCCCAGATAAACCTACTAACTCTTGACCTGCCGAAGAGCCCTCCTCCCACCCAGCCTTTGTCTACTGTAGGGTATTGTCTAAATTCGAAACCGTGCCTTTCCCAAGGGAAAGGCATCAGCTGTGCAGCTATTTTTCTGGATCTTGCTTCAGCACTAAAATCTTTTAAGAACCAGATGGTCAGCGAACAAAGTATGTTTGCTCCAGAGAGGTGGACTCGCAACAGAAGCGTTGATCGGTGATCATTACTGAATGCTAGATTCTAGTTGCCTGCCATCAAAATTTTGGATTTTCTTTTTTATGAAATATTAGAAATTTAAATTCAATTTACAGTGTTAGAGCTGTCACTTGTAGCTAAAATGTTGATGATCTGTTGCCTAGTCATAAGCATTTACAAAGCTTGCAAACCAGAGATCCACTGAAACATAGAGCAATACATGGAAATATGTGAGGATCACTTTCCATTGTGCTACCTGTGTGTGCATCAAGCACACAAAGCTGACTACTTCTGTGTCTGAGATGAGTTTCGGAGGCTGTTATTAATTCTGGTACAGGTTTATGGGGTTGCTGTTTTCCAGATTTCCTGACTTGTAATTCTCGCAGTCCCCTGCTGCAACAGTAGTCTGCTAATATCCCAGGTTATCTGGATAATGACATTCTTTTATTTACACTCGCACAAAGACCAGGGGATGTGATCAGAGGCATAACCACAAACGCCATAGTCTTAAAAATCCCACTAGCTGGGGTTTCCGTATGTAAGTAAAGACAGTAACATTCAGGATGCATGCTTCCATAGAGTGATGGAGATGGGGCACCTGATGAGCCCTTAAAAAATATGCTGGATGAAGTTTCCTTTAGATTTACTTAGTGTCTGTATTGAGAAGTTTCTCTAGACTGGAGGTTTTAGATGTGCTTTGATACATCCCAGTGAGCTCTGGCTCCTGATAGAAGTGATTTCATGCAGAGTTACTCAGAATGTTACTTTTCTTTCTCTTTTTGCAGATGAAAACCTACATTTAGAGATAAATTGCAAGGCTAAGAATCTTCCTGAAATAACAGGCAACAGTACGGTGGTAGTTTACATGGTCACTTTTCTTTCCCCATGTATGGGCTCCCACTGCACACAAAGTTGCTTTAGGCCTTCTTCCTCATATATTTTTTTATAAAATATTTATAGGCTTTCTGTGGGAGAGGTTTCAACAGCTGTGAAGTACAGCCAAGAACCTATAGTAGTGTACTTTGTAAGTTTAGTTTAAAGCTATGACTTTATAGATCACATATCTGCATCAGAACAGATCATCTTCCTACACTTCTTCTGGTTTAAAATTTCTCAAAAAATCCCAGAGTTTGCCTCATCCTTTTGTTTAATGTTGCTGCGGGAGAACTGGGAATTTGATTCCTTCACCCAGGTGCTTTTCTCCCCTCTTGTGGTTCTGTGCTACATTTTGGTCATGCAGTGGAAGACAGCTAGGGTTTGGGAATCCTAGGGGAATAATCTTCCCTCTTACAGCCTTTTCTTGCCAGGAGTCACTGTATATTTTACATGGAAAAGCTAATAGGACTGGGTTTTGTGGGGTTTTATCTTTTTCTCATTTTTTTTCTTTTATTTTTTACATAACTTTTCTGCAGTGATTTCTGGTGACCTGCTTGTAAGAGCATCGAACAGGCCTTATTTTAGCATACCCCTACCTTTCAGAAATTTGGTGCCAAATTTACCTTTGTGTGTGCTTGTATTCATGGAGCTAATAATTCAAATGTGTTCCCAGCATATTCCTGAGCTAATATGCTTCTCAGGTATGAAGAATCAGTTGAAAGTGTATGAACTAGTGGTGATGTTTAATATGTCAAATGACACTATAGCCTGACTGGTTTGATGTAAAAGGGCTGAGTTGTACAGACAGCACTTAGAGTAGGAACTATTGCTGCGTATGTGGTACGTTTCTGCCAGGCTGTCCATGTAAAGGAGCTGGGAAGAAAAGTTTTCCTAAGGCCCCAAAGGGTCTTTTCTGCAAAAAGCATATGTTTACATGATGGAGAGGAATGTCACCCAGAGATGGAGGATTATCAGAAAGGGGAAAATCCAGTGAAAATGGGTGCAGACCTGAGTAGGGTTCTGTGGATGTGGGGTACTGAGGGGGAAGGAAGCTATTGGGGAATCTAAGTTAGTTTGTGGAGAGAAGGCAACTGAATGCAGAATTAAAGGGAGTTGCTGGTAAGACGTAGCAGATGATGGAAGATTGTATGTGGAAGAAGCCTCTGGGGAAAGACTGGCGACGATCCAGGCAAAAGTAGACAGGATGAAAATGATAGAACAGTGCAAAAAAAAAAAAAAGTAGTATGTGCAGGGGTGGGAGATTTGTTAGGAGAAGGGGAATGATGGAGAAAGGAGGTTTAGGAAACCAGGAGAGGTTGGAATAGGGATAGGCTCTCATTTCCTTGAAGCTCTAAAGTCCAAGGACAAATTCCTTGAGAAGAGCGCAGAAACTGCATGTAGCGAGATGGTTCTTGTGCCAGAAGTAAGTGACAGACAATGAGATGCTGCCTGCAGTTTGCTGGTTGCTGTCCTGCAGATGCCCTGGGTGGGCATAGCCTTGCCTTGCTCTCTGTACTGTTTGTGTTCCAGCTTTTCTTACTTGCTTACTCGCTGTATTTGTTTTATTGAACAAGGTTGTAATTTTCTGGTTTTAGGAAATTTATGGGTGGGAATGAGGAACTGTTCCTGTATGGGCTGTGGCTCACTCCCCATGGCAATTCTCCTCTCCTGTCACTAAATTGTCATATAATTTGATTTTGAGAATATTTCTAACAGGGAACAAATAAGGGAAAACAGATTCCATGGCTTCTGCAAGACGTCACAGTGCATGGCCCGACTGAGATGTTCCTTGCCATACTGAAGACAGTGTACTGTGTAGTCTGGTGTTACCATGTGATGTTATTCTCATTTATTGTAATTTTCACACCTGTCTTAATTGTCTGCCATGACTTAATAAACTTGTGTAGATGGAGGTTCAAGAATCTCATTTTAGTCTCATTTAATCAAGAGAGACAGCTACCTGGGCCCTGGTGTGAGCTCCCTGGTCATGATGTTCATGTAATTGTAGATAGATTTTTCCTTACTCTGAGGTTTTGTCTTACTGTGCTTGATCTTTTGAAGACCTGGCAGTATCTGCTTGCATCTTTCTTAGGAAGCTTATAAGACAAAGAGAGAAGTTGTTACTGGGATCTTTAAGTCTTAGAAAACTGTGAAGTGATTAATATTTGGCTGCTGAGTTGGAAACAAATACATGGCTATTTTGGAAGGCTGTTAGTTCTTTGCTACAAGATAGTGTTAGATAATGTCAGCATATGTTTCCTTAACAAAAGGAGTTCCCTGCCATGGTATCTTTTTTTAATGTATTAGGGGCTTTTGCAGTACTTATCTTTTTTTTTTTTTGCTTGGGAATGAGACTCACTTTTTCCGATTTCAGCAAACGTGATACAATTTACTTTTAGTGGGTTACTGGCATTGTTGCATTGCTTTGAATTACTTTGAAGAGATTTATCTTTTAGGAGTCCCTGCTGAGTGCCTTAGTGTTATGGGAAGGAATACTAATAAACAGTTACTTCCAGGATTAGCTGTTAATCCTTTAATGTTTTTCAAGACATATATATTATGGTTATAAGCCTTTATTTTTTTAGATCTAACAAGCATGTCTTTTAGATCTGAAGCAGGGAAATGGGAGCACCAATCCCCAGGTCTCAGTGATGCAATTCTAAAACACTAAAATTCTAAACAATATCAGAGTTCGTGTGATTTTTTTATTTTCTTCACTCGTGCCCAACAAAGAAAAAAAGAAAGCCTTAAAGAAGGCAGCTTTGTCTTCAAATATATATTTATCAAACAGCAAGGCTTTAAAATTACTTACCATCACTTCAGTATGCAAATGCTGAAAGGCATTTTACATTCCATAATTAGCAAATGCCACTACAGTTTGGATTTCTGTCAGACTTGCAGGCTTAGTCCTCTAAAGCACTGAATATTACTGGTGAGTTGGTTAGCATGGATTTTATATACTTAAAACCTTGCAGGATTGTAGTTTGGTTTGCCTGTGTGTGTGTATATATATGTATATATGGATATTTATATATTTAAAATGTTTGGCTTCATATTCTGCAAAGATGCGAAGCTATGCATAATATGTTTTTAAATATGGAGCAATACATTTTATTAAATTATGGAGGGAAAATAAAACAAGGCTTTATTCTTTGTGCCAGCAAACTGGAGGGAGGGGATGCAGTGTAACACTGTGTTCAGCACCTGAGCTCTGGACAGCGGCATTTGAAGGACCAAAGAATTGTACATTCAGATTGTGGGATAGAAAGCAAATTAAACGTGTTATTCTTTGTGTTATGGCATACTCTGGTGCCATGTTGGGATCCACTTGAGATCCTGGTATTTTATGTAATATTTTATGAACTATTAGTAGGCCTGCTTTATAACAATTAAAATTATTTGTTCACGTGACAAAATAAAATCTAAGCTTAAATGAGAATACTGACAAAATGTGCTTTATGTTCTGAAGAACTATTAAAAAAATTACATCCTGAACAATAATTTTAGCATCCCAAACTTATAAATGAGTTTTGAGTGACTTAATGTCAAGAAGTTGACATAGATGAAACGAAACTGTCTCTGTACATGTATTTTTCTGTGGATGCATATTACAGGTTGTAGGGTACTCATATAGTTTGTAGAATAGTGGACTACACAAATTTTATTGAAATCAGTTGTGCCAAACCACATCATTAAAGAGGATATTACTGCATTTTGAAAAACTTCGTCCATGTACTTCTTAATATGTGCCTTGAATCCACTGTGAGGACAAAAATTCACAGAAACCAGTTGAAATGTAATTGTTGAAGCAGAATTTTGTTTTCTTGTTTCACCTGTGGGGTTTTTGTGTGTATTGGTTTTTTCCCTCTTTGAGCTAAATGAAAATAATGACCTTTTTCTTTTTGTTTCTAGGGGTTGATACAAAATTGAAATTCACTCTTGAACCATCTTTAGGTCAGAATGGTTTTCAGCAGGTAATTTGATTCATTTTCCTCTTGAGTTTGTGAAGGACTGTGTTCTCTGCAGTCAAGGTGCTTGCCCTAGTTCAGAAGTGCACCTGTCATCATAATGTCAGCATATTATTTGCAATTGCATCAAAAACTATTCCATTCATATTCAGAAAATGCAATAGGCTTTCATTGTTTACTCGAGTCTTTGAGTCCAAGAATGTAATACTTCTGTTACATCATTAAGTAATAAATCTATATTTTCCCTGTGAGTGGATTAAGCAGTTAAACTCTGAAATATGTGCAGTAAGATGAAATGAATGTGCGTGTCTGCAAGGTTGTAAATGTTGATATACTGTTGCATTAAACTAATGATGAGTTTCCTACATTTTTGGATGCTTTTGCTTTTAGTGGCATGATGCGCTCAAAGCAGTGGCCAGACTGCCGACAGGCATCCCAAAGGAGTGGCGGAGAAAGGTAGGTACACCTGCATGCTTTGTGGGCCATATTGCCTGTAGGTTTCTCAGGACAGGTGAATGACATCAATATTATCTGTTGGGATATTTTTTAACAAATATTTGGACCTTTTAAGTTGTACTGAGGATTTTGCCTGGTTTACATTCTTCACTGATAACCTTGCAGGACAGCTGGAGAAACGGAGGTGACAGTTAAAGATGGTGTTTTCAGTGGTCGGGTTCTTTCTGCTTGAGGCTTAGGTAACTTAATCTGGTGCAGATATTATTGCTTCATTCTGTCAGTCTCAAGGAATCGCTCTGGTGAAACTGCTCCCACAGCTGAAGATAACTGAAAGGAGAACAAATCTGCAGTGTAGGCTGTCACACTTACGGAGGTGAAGTTGATAGATGTTAATGCTGGCAGAATGCTCATAGAAACATTTGATGGGGAAAATGAAGATTGTGTAAATTAGGGAAGTTCAGAGTCAGGAGTGATACAGAATGGCAGAGTGCACTATTAGTGGGAAATTACACTGAGTTAGTGTTGTAGGAAAGGGTCCATTGGGAATTTGCTAAACTTACTTTATTGCTTTCTTCAACAATGTTTGAAGTTCCCTAGCATAAAAAGAGGCATGTCTATTCAGCTTTTCTTTAAAACTGAGTCACACAATCTCAGCTTTAAAAACACTATTTTAATAAATAGAATAATTTTTAAGCTTTATAAAATATATGTATTTCCATACATCTTTGATGCATCAGCCTAAATTCCTTTTTCAGTTTTCTTTTTGCTGTCTTTCCAACCTGAACTGCATCTCCTTACAAATCAGGGGAGAAGGAAGCAGAAGACTTAGTGGCATTGTTTTCCTCACACCACTATGAATTTATTTTTAACCTACAACTAAAGTGAATCGTTATATCCATCTAACAGCCTTTTTTCTTTCCTGAAATATTCTTTTCCCATGCTCTAGAAAGTGTCCAAGACACTTTACTGTGGTACATGAGTGGCACAGGTTGCAGAATCACAGAAGGACTGAGGTTGGAAGGGACCTTGGTCCCTTGGTTGGAGGTCCTCTGGTCCAAGCCCTCTGCCCAGTCAGGGGCACCTAGTTGCACTCTGCCCAATCAGGGGCACCAAGGAAGGAGACTCCACAACCTCTCTGGGAAACCTGTCAGTGCTCTGTCACCCTGACGGTGAAAAAGTGTTTCTTGATGTTTGGAGAAAACCTCCTGTGTTTCAGTTTGTGCTCATTATCTCTGGTCCTGTCATTGGGCACCATTGAGAAGAGCCTGGCTTTGTCCTTCTTGCACCCTCCCTTCAGGTGCTTATCCAGGCTGTTAGGATCCCCCCTGAGCCACCTTCAGTCTGAGTGATCCCAGGTCTCAGCCTTTCCTCTTGGGAGAGATGCTTTGCAACTGGGTGGTCCCCAGCATATACTGCTGCCTGGGATTTTTTTCCCCAGATGCAAGACTTGTTGAACTTCTCGTTGAACTTCATGAGGCTCTTTTCAGACAATTTCTGCATCCTATTGAGGAGCCCTTGGGCTTAGTGTAATCAGCAGATTTGCTGAGGGTATGGTCTGCCACATCATCCAACTCGGATCTCTGTCTTTTCTTCTTCTGCCTACCCATCTCTGTGTTTGCTCACATATGACCACACGATTCTGCCCAAAGAAGTAGCCTTAAGAAAAGGAATGTGGTCTTTTCATTGCCATTCCCTGGTTTCCCAACGATTTTAAGATAGATACCAAAATAAAGGAAGGATTTTGTGTTGGCAGCATGCTGATTGCCTCCTTTGCTGTCAGCAGAAGGAGCAGGATGACATCTGCATTGTTGCTGTGGCATGTGACATTCGTTTTTTGGGCCTGGCAGAGAGAAAGAATCCAGTCAAACAACACCATAGGATGTCAGCAGAGCCAAAGCTGCTGGGAGGCGGAACAACAGCGTTCCTCTGCATGGTGGCTTTGCAAAAGTGTGGGAAGGGAAATTTAAATGCAGAAAACATGAGATTCTGGGAGCTGTCTATAAATTCCTTCATCATGCAGCTAAGTGTTTAAATCTGTGGGAAGTGTCTAAATTGCTTTTCTCACTTGAGTGAATTAATGGCTGATATAAAACTTGATCAGTTTGCTTTCATGATATCTTTCAGTTACCTGGAGAAAGATCCTTTATTGTTACTTGTTGTCATTGTATGATTTGTCATGTGTCTTTCATGTTTCAGGAATTTTTCAAGTCTTTAATAATGGTCCAGCCTTTGTCATAGGTACACATGCATAAATCTGTTCTGGTAATTATTAGGCTTTCAAAATAGTCAAATTGTTTGTTTCAGAATTCCCTGTAGCACCAACAGGTTAGGAAGCCCTCTTGTAAGAGTAAGTTACTCTGATCTAAGTGATGCCTTTAGATTAATCCCAAATGGTTAATATTAGATACTGTTTCTTCTGCAAAGTTGATCAAAAGAGAATTCTGGTAAAGAGAAGCACTAGCACCTTGAGATTTCTTTTGTGGAGTTTCCAAGAGATGTATCCATGGTTGAGTTTGAGGAAAACCAGCAGCAGTGTTACCCTTTTGTAAAACTCCTTGTAGGTTATGAGGATAGAAAGGCTGAACTGAAAAAGAGGGTCCTTGCCTTGTGCTTCCATCATGGAGGGCCCCTGTGGTTTCAGTGTCTGACAGTGGACTTACATCTTTGTAAGCAGTTCACAGATCTGGACACTTAATGCTGACCTTTTCCTTCCTTTCTGATTTAGGGATCGAGGTATTATTTTAATGGTGCAAAAATTGTTGTAGATATAGTCCTCTTCTGCATATTTCAAGGAGATCATATATGGGTGAAGCTGATGAGGTTAATCTAACAATATATATAAAAACTTTATATTTTAATCCAAGAAATAATTAATTTTGTTGACTTTCTTTGTGTATTTCTAGGTTTGGCTGACCCTAGCTGATCAGTACTTACACAGTATAGCAATTGACTGGGACAAAACCATGCGTTTCACATTCAATGAAAGAAGTAATCCTGATGATGACTCTATGGGCATCCAGATAGTAAAGGTAGCCAGTAATTAATTTGTTGTTGTGGTTTTTTGTAGTGAAAAGTTGAAATTTGAATTTGGTTTTATTTTCTTCTCTGGAACTGCTTTGGCAAAAATTACATCTTAATTCCCTTTGGCCCACCAAAAAAAATTTTTTTTTTGGCCGCTTTGGGCCTTCTGCACTAGTCTTGTTAGTGTCAGCTGAGAAAAAAATGGCTATTAATGATATTTTTTCCTCAATTTTTACTTTTTTTTAATTTTGAAAGAGGTACTGGAGTTTAATGGAGACAAAGAAACATAAATGGTTTTTTTCTTTCTCGCTAAACAAACAAAAAAATTTGAGATTTAAAAGTATGTTTCATAATATAACAATTGAATGTTTTTCAGTTATTTTGCAGGAGTGAAACATGCTTGTCCGTATATATTTCTCAGCGAATGAATGTTTAATATTTAAAGCAGACGGCAGTTTTAGGGAAGAGCTTAAGAGACTTTTATTGCTGCAGTGATTTAAATATTAGTCTGTTTACCTATTTAGGGAGTATTACTCTGTTTGGGAGAGATTGTGTTCTACAGTCGCCCTAATTAGAGTACATGAAGCAAGATACTTTTTGTTCCTGATTATTACAGTTGTTGTCTGTACTTGGTAGTTTAAGCTTATAGATAATACTTACTAAATATTAAACATTGTAGTAGGTGTTTTGCCTTTCACTTATAAATCGCTTAAATCTCAAGGACACGATTTCTGATTTTTGTTTTGAAAACTTAGTTACCCAGTACTTCTTTTATACTTTGATAGAAACAGCTGCTCTTTTTTGTTCAATTAAGCAGCTGTTATGTCTTGCCTCTTTGAAACCCAGAGATCTGTTAATATCTTCTGTGACAACTTTGCATGAACATCTTTTAGGTAACTTGTTTACTTCAGAGCTTGCTGAAACTATTTCTCTTGGCTAAAGGTTTACAGATTAAAAAAGAAGCATTGTCATCAACTTTGAGAGTAGGTATTGGGAAGGCAGAGGTGGAAGGAAAACTGGGATAAGCAGGAGAACTAAAGGAATACACACCTTGTCTGTCCTTGTTTGGTTTGTTTTTTTTTTCTTTAAAGGACCTTCACCGAACTGGTTGCAGTTCTTACTGCGGCCAGGAGGCAGAGCAAGATCGAGTGGTATTAAAGCGCGTTTTGCTGGCTTATGCCAGATGGAACAAATCTGTTGGCTATTGTCAAGGATTTAACATACTAGCTGCACTTATTCTGGAAGTAATGGAGGGCAATGAAGGGGATGCCCTGAAAGTGAGTAAAATATTTTTTTCAGTGTTGAAGATTGCTTTTAATTAGTGAACTTCAGAATAAGCCAGTAAATGAATTTTGTAGTCCGCCTAAAAGAGCAGCACTCAAAGGAGTTAACCAGTTTGTATCTGCAGATTTTTTTTTTATCCTATCTGAAATGAACAGTTTGAATGTTATCACTGTTAATTTTTTTTTCCAACAGAAACAAATGAGGGTTTGGCTGTGATAAAATAATAAAAATTAATGAAATAATAATTAATAAAAATAAATGGCAACACTGCTACTTGCTTCAAAATATCTTATTCCGTACTCCCAGGTCTGCTTGCAGACATCAGAGGTAGCTGAAACTTTAAAATTGCAATATCAACCTCTTGTGTGGCACGCAAGGCAGTTAATAAATCTGCTATATTTTAAAGCAAATCCTAGGAAAACATTAAATATTTAAAAGGCAAGTAAATCACCTTGAAACTGATTTCTGGGCTATCTTAGTCATACAGTGGTTTATTTTCTTAGGCCATTTTTTTTCTAATTAAAAGAAAGCTTTATGAGATTTATAGTATGTCAGAAAATGGAAGTTTATTTTAAACTAGGAAGTGGTTTAAGGTTTGCCAAGGTTATGTGCAAATTTCCTGAAGTAAACTCGTGTGTGAGTTGGGGGTCAGATTAGTAAAAGATAACTATGAGTCTTGAGATACTGAGCTGTTTGCCTTAGGCAATGATTTAAATTTTATAAGTATTTAAATTCACTCAGAGCTCCTAAAATTTAAAGCTTGTGGTAGTAGAGTTCAGATAGCTGGTGTTTGTTCCTGCATTCTAGAGAGCTGCCTGTAATAGGAAGAAAATACCACGATATACCTACTTTATATCAAACGCATTATGGTAATATAGGAAATAGGATCACCTGAGGTTTATGAAGTCCCAATTCATTATAAGAACTGTGTGCATCCTTATGTTATTGTATTGTCTTTTATTGTGAGTGGTATTGGGCTCCTTGTGGGAAGGAGACAATGGAATGGTGCCAGACTGCCCCAGGGATATAAAGCACTGAAGGTTGTTTGCACCAAAACAGGTCTTACCTGATAAAAACAAGAATGAAAAATAGTCGTTTCTTCTCCAAACTTAGTGTGTGGGCTTTGCAGGATTGGAATTTTCCCAGAAGAGAGAGGGAAGAAGGAGGAAGGAACTGGGGGTGCGGGGGGAGGAGTAGAAAATAATTGGGAGTTAGTATGTGACTGTTTTGGTGTGGTCACTGCCACCTAAACCAAGTAATGAGTGACTTCAGAACAGCTATAGATGCTGCTGCCTATAAAGGTGCCCTCAGGACTGGAGCTATGGAGTAACTATGTTTGAATTATTGTAGAGTCTAGG
This sequence comes from Lepidothrix coronata, assembly GCF_001604755.1. Classification (NCBI taxonomy): domain Eukaryota; kingdom Metazoa; phylum Chordata; class Aves; order Passeriformes; family Pipridae; genus Lepidothrix; species Lepidothrix coronata. The sequence goes on along the minus strand of NW_016690275.1, from coordinate 2,120,927 downwards.
AGTTAAAGGAGTAAGGGCATTCTCAGGGCTTGCCAGTCAGGTCCCGTTTCTGGGAAGGACATTACAAACAAAAGCTCTGTGGGAAGTGTCTTCCAGAGGCTGGGAAATGACAGGTACTACTGACACCATGAGGCTTTAACAGCATAGGACCCAAGATGGTAGCTTCAGTGAATGCTTGGTGCTTGAGCCAGTGATGCTTGAGCCTTCACTAGTTAAGGTAAGCATGTTTAAGTTAAATCCCTGGAAGTGCCTTAAAGTTAGCCTACGGAAATTAGGGTAAGCAAGAAAATCACAACTTGCATGTGTAGAAGCTATCAAGGTGTGCATATGAGTCTCATAGATACTGAAACTTAAAAAATATTTTTTCTTGCACATTATTGTGGGGAAATATTACAGAGTCAAATAATAAAAATAAATATGTAGATATGTGTAATGAAGAAAATATCTATTGCAAACTGGGAAATACATGAATCTGCTTTTTAAAAAAGCATTCTCAAAGCAATTTGCACGTTGATGAAACAGAATGAAGTTCTATTGAAGTAAGTGTTGAAAAAAGATTTCTGTTCTTTTCTATGCTTTCATATGTCTGAGATCTGTTAAGTAATATGATTCAGTGAGAAGGGGGCAAAAGCCTTTATAAATTGGTTTCTTTATGGCTTATGTCATAAGTAGTTAATGAAAGCAGAAATAGTATACTTGTAAGTTAATGTTGCTTTAATAAATTATTCTTCCATTGGTTGAAATATATCTGAACAAAATAAAGCATATTTTTACAAGTGCATGGTAATATATCACAGTAAAATATATGAAGAATCTCTTTTTAAAGAACAGTATCTTGCATTCTGGGGAGGGAAAAGAGGTGATTTGGACAATCAGTCTTCCAGCTGTGGCAGTTAACCAGAGAAGGGACCCTGAAACTGTCCCACAGTGTGGAGAATGTCATAAACACATCCAACATCAAAAGTGCTAAAAGTTGCCTTTGATTTGATTAATGCTGCCAATTTGGGCATAGCTTAGTGTGACATTGATTTCAGTCATTCACAGTTCATAAATTCTGGGCAGCCTTAAGAGGCCTTTGCATTTTGATTGCTTGTGAATACTTAAGAGTACTTGTAGATGCTTAAAATTATAATGTTTTCTCCCCATATAAATGGAGGTGCCAGAGGCATATGTTGTCACTGGCTCTGAGCTATTCTTTAGTGAAGAGAACTTGCAAATTCTCTGGTTTTATTTTTATGTTATTCCTAGAAAATAACTGGCTCTGTAAGTCTTACATGATGATCTTTCATTTTCCCACAGATCATGATTTACCTGATTGATAAGGTGCTTCCTGATAGCTACTTTGTCAATAATCTCCGTGCTCTCTCTGTGGATATGGCTGTTTTCCGAGATCTTTTACAAATGAAGCTTCCTGAACTGTCCCAGCACTTAGACACCTTGCAAAGAGCTGCTAACAGAGAAAGTGGAGGTATGTTCAACAGAAAATGCTATTAACTCTGTCTTGCTATTGTTTCATCTGAGCACTGATTTAAAAGTACAGTTTGTTTACATGAGCTTATTGCTTAGAATATATTTTAAATTGTTAAGGTGAAACATGATGGTTTCAGTTATTGATAACCTTAACATAAATAGGTGGTGCTTTCAGGAAAAAAAAAAAGGGGAAATAATTTGGTCCCACCACTAGATGCAAACAGAATTGTGTTGATAAGACTATATAATGCATGGAGTGACAACACTAACACATAGTTTAGTACAAGGGCTATGTTGAAAAGGTCATTTCTTGCCTTAGCTCAAAATACCTGTCCTACTATTGCTCCTTGTAGCTGCTAGCTTATATAGCTATAGGGAAGATTTACAGTGGGAGAGCCAGTGGGGGTAGGTTAGTATTTCTTCACCTAGATGCTTAGCAATACACAGCTGCAAAACTGAAAAGTACGTCTTGGGTTGCTACCTGGAAACAGGCTTTTCACTGTGATTTTTTTTTTTTTTACTGGTGTAGCATTCCCTCCAGACTTTCAGTTTTTTTATTTGGAAGTGTTTTGGGAATCATATTTTGGTTTCTTTGTTAATTGGTTGGGTTTCTTTTTCAGTCAGGAAGCTAAGTGCACTCTGAGTTACATCTTAGAAAAGATCTACTACTATGTTCCATGTGGCTATGTCCAAACTCTAAAAAACAAAGAAAGGGTATCAAGGAAGTATTTGCTGTTTGAAAGTGTTTTCACAGGCCAGCCTCTCTGGTCATGGCCTTCAGCACAACAGTTAATACTGGGATGCACAAAGGGTACTCTGAGTGTAACAAGAAAGTAAAACTTCAGAGTTTCAGGCTGAAATACTGCATCTTGTTTGAAACTTAACAAGTACATGAGGATATTAAAATTATGCATAAGACTTTACACAGACAGTCATCTTCACCTTTATGTAGATAAAGACTTATGCTGTCAATTGCTGAAGAAATGCAGTAAATGTTTGGGGGGGGAATTGATGTGTTTTTTTGGTTGTATTTTTTTGTTGTTGTTGTTGTTGGTTTGGGTTTCTTGTTTGTTTGGTTTTGTATGTTTAGTTTTTAGTTTTCTTTTTAATAAATGTTTTTATTTCATATGGCTTCTGGGAAAGACAAGCAATCTTTCTGATACAAGGGAAAAAAAGTGTGGTCGCTTATTCCAGGGTTTACAGTCCAAACCCAGTGTTGCTGCTTAGTTTTTGCAGCAGCAGAATGAAAGGTGACCGTGTCATTTTTCCATTGCTTTTCTCAGCTTATCTTTGGACAGCTGCAGGCTAAGTAAGTTTTGAGTAATGACAGAGGTACTAGAATGTCTGGTGGATTTGAGAGTGCGGTTTATACTTCTTGTAAAATAATAGTAAATTGTAGTATTTCAAGTTTTTTGTTTGTTTGTTTGTTTGTTTTTTAACTTCAGGAGGCTACGAACCCCCACTTACAAATGTTTTCACAATGCAGTGGTTTCTGACACTCTTTGCCACTTGTCTGCCTAACCATACAGTTCTGAAGATCTGGGATTCAGTATTCTTTGAAGGCTCTGAAATTATCCTGAGAGTAGCTTTGGCTATCTGGGCGAAGCTCGGAGAGTAAGTGGTCATTTTTATGTGATTTTTCTTTTTGGTATGAGCCGCGTGTAACTTTTATTTTCCCAAAGAGCATGTTCTCAATTCTAAACAATATGGAATCTTTCAGGAGAATGATTTTGTTTTGAAAAAGCTGCACAAAGGACCTCTATGGTTTCCCAAAAACACGGTATTCTGACATCATATCAGAATGGGCATGATAACCAACCTTTGCTGTAGGAAATGTCTCCAGTTGTTTGAGTTGTCTGTGTATAATGTCTTCATGCTGTGCTAAAAGGTTGGTTGGACTTTCCAGAACATAAACGTCTGAAGGAACTGGTAAATACTCTCTGGAAAAACACACACAGAGACTTGAGGGTGACTAGCTAACTTTGTTGGGTACCTGGAGATGTAAATTCTCTTGTTTTCACTTAAGGAGACTTAGGGATTTGAACCCATTTGCTACGCCCAATAAAAGAGTTCAGTGTTACTAAGGGAATGACTTAGTGGGACACAGGTCTTTTCTGTTAAGGACTGAAAACAAATTTTCCTGAAATTCCCTGCTTTTAAGCACATTTGAGCCAAGTTTCTGTCATAGTCCTTTAAGGTCTTGGAAACTCACCACATGGCCAAAACACGAGATGGTTAGTTCTTCTAAACTTCTCTGTTGTCACAGCAAATATTTGCATTCCAGAGAGTTTACAGTGCTCCCAGAGAAATGAGTTTTGTCGCTGGCTTCAGTGGGAGGTGTGAGCTCTGACAGGTCAAGCAGATGTTAGTTCAGCTGGAAACATTTTTCAGCTGGCATCAGCAGCTGCCTCAAATTTTCCTTGTGATGCCTCTTAACACTCACCTTCCTTTTTTCCCTGAGACCGAAACACTGGGATTTATGTTCGGCTCTGTTCTTGGAGGTGTTGCTTCATTTTTCTTACTGAATAAATTAGCACTGCAAGCCAGTAGCATTGTAAGAGGCTTTGTTTAGTACATTTAATTTTTAATCTGAAGAATAATAATTGTAATAATAATTTCCTGAGAGCATTTTTAATGAGTTCATACATGAAACTTGCTCAAATCATTTGCTTTAGGATTAAGCTATATGTAGTCACATAGGGCTTTAGACAAAAGGTCCTACTGCAGTGAGTCTCTGTACACTTAAAAGCTGTAACTGTGAGTGTTACAACCCATGATAAAAAGGAAGTTACTGCTTTGAAGATTTTACTGTAAAGTTTGAAGAAAAATTTAACATGTTTTAAAAAATGGAAATAAAAAGAAGCAAGAAATATATAAGAATATGTCCAAAAGAATAAGCTGATCAGACTGCACATTTTGTAACTGTTGTTTGTGGTGAATGGGAGGTCTGGTGAAAAACTGGGCATTATGTTTTTGCTCGGAGAAGATTGTGTTTTTTTTGTTTCTCTTTGTCCACCATTGGAAATAGAACAGGGGAGATTTAAAGAAGTGGGGCCTGAAATTATGATTGTTGTCTCATGATCTTCATGGTTTTCAAGACTATGGTTCTAGAAATGAAAATGTGGTGAGAAGTGCATTTTAAAAATCTTGGTGGCTCAGTTGTACTTCTGTTTTGAGGGAGGCTGAAAGAACAGGGAAGTTAAAAATAGATGCAGTGGAATAGGTGCAGTATGTGGAGGTCATGAGAGAGGAAAGGTATCGGGGAAGGTAAGCAGTAAGTTTGTGATAATTGGCTACATACCATATTAATTTTTTAATTTTTTTTTAGCTACGTAATCATTATTTTAACTAAAATATGTTAAGATTTCAGTAGGAGTTTCACAGTTCAATGGTTGTTCTGTACAGAGGCTGAGGATCAAGGAAGCATCTTCTTCTAAAGCTCAAGAAAAATGGCGCTGTATTTTTGTCATCATTCCAGTAGCTGTATTTTAGAGGAGCGGCTACGGTATGTAGCCATCAGTGCAGTTCTTTGGGATAGAAGTAAAACAAATTTTTCGCTTGACAGGAGAGATTTTTAGCAGCTGACCCTTAACATATGGAGAACACCAACACAAGCATATTACTCATATTTCTCTTCCTCTAGCAGACACTGGGTGATTCTGTGTTTTTAGAGATTTAAAGAAGACTTTGGGGGAAGAACCTCAACCAATTGACTTCTCTCCCTGTCAAAAAAAAACCCCAAGACAAATAAAAACACACTAGAAAGCAGACAAAGAAAAAGGCAAAACAAAAAACTTGGCATCTTTAATTTAGAAATAGGATTTGCAAATATGATGAGGGAATTTTCCTTCATTCTGCATTATGCTAGCTTAGTTCTTTTTGAACACAATGACATGTATATATACACCTATACTTAATTTATTCCACAGGAATGGTTTCTGGCCAGAGAATATGTTCCTGTCTGACAAAAAGACAGTTCAACCAGTAAATTCAGCCATCTGGTGCATGGTGAAGAATGGGTGATGAGGCAGTCAAGAAATCCTTATGCTCCCTTTTTGAGCTGATGAGAGGATCCCCTTGTGCTAATAGGAGACAGGATTTACTGATTCTTGTGTTGTAGAAGTGAAAGGGACAGAAGAATGGCCTGTCTGGACATACATAAATACCTTATCATGAGCAATCAGGACAGTAAGCTGTACTCAGTACGTCCTTTGTTTTACTGCACCAGCTTTTCCAATGTCATGTGTGCAATTTTATTATTTGGAAGTCTAAGCAGGATTGCAAATAAACTTAAAAGTTAGGCTGACTAATGGAAACGTGTATTTTATAATGATAAAAAAGCAGGTTTGGTTTACATATCATCATATGTAAAAGTAAAATAAAAACCAACATGTATTCTGATGTAGGCAAATAGAGTGTTGTGAAACTGCAGATGAGTTTTACAGTACCATGGGCAAGCTGACCCAGGAGATGCTTGAAGACAGTCTGATTGACAGCAATGAACTTATGCAGGTGAGTAATTGTGATATAATTATAGTTTGTGGGTTTTGTGTCATCCTTCAGATGTTGACTCCCAACAAATTACATTTTTGTTCAGATACTGCAGAAACCTAAACTCTCCCGAGAAAAAAAGTTTCAGATAACTGGGTTGAGCTGGCACATTAATGAAACAAATAGATGACCTGCAGTTAAAGCTCTTATTTTATGCATTAAATATAGAGAACCACTAGACTTCATTTGATAAAAATTGGTTCTATGTTGACATCTGAAAGTTTGTTGTGCTATAATGCCCAATTATAAAAATCCAATAAAGTACAATAAAATTTGATTTACACAAGTGAGATATAGAATCTTTTAGTAGTCATCATTTTTAGGGTGTTCTTTTGTCTTATTTTGATGTTTTGGTCAGTTGTTTATTGCACAATGTGCTTTTCATTCTGCAGACACTGTGGGAAGCAAGAGTTTATGCAGTGAAAAGGGAATAAAAAATCCTTCATGATTTAAAAAAAAGTGAAAGGCCATGAACAGTCATTAGTGAACTATAAACAAAGACATTTGTAGATAATTGCAGTCCCTGAGTTTTCACAGCATACATCATTGTATGAGAACGAAGACCCACATTGTTCTGGAAAAATAAAGAGCCTTTAATATCGCAGATAAAATTTATTTATTCATGGTTACACTTATTCTTGTGATATCTTTAAGGTGTTGTTTACTCTAGATGTTTTATGAAGATTTCATACTACACTCTTAGAACTTTCCTTTTGATGAGTTAGAGCATTGTGATTTAATGGATGCAAGTACAGAGCAAATAATAAACCTGAAATTTTGTACCTACCTTGAGGAAGGAAAAAAGTTGGCCTATGAAGTTGCATGAGTTTAATAACAGTAGTTAGCAGGTGACTTCTGTTACCCGTTATTGGAAGCAAAACTTACTGTCTGGGATAATACACTTCCCTAGTCTGGTAAAGTACTGCCCCGAAGTGTAAAGGATTATTTTCAGATTTATTATTTTGGTTATTGTTCTTTTGTCTGATGAGAAAGCTCTAGGAATGGGAGAGGTGAGTGCTGTGGCTTTGTTTTGCTTCAAAAATGGAAATGCAGCCGGTCAGAGCTACTCACATGCTTTTTAAAAGGAGTGTTCAGGTTCCTCTCAAGACGGTTCAGATACTGAGGATCTGTGAGGAAAGCAGTACAAGCTGAAGCCTTCTCATATTCATTGTGTTTCAGTTCCTGGTCTCCAGTGTGGTACAAAATCAAGATGTGATATTTGTGACAAAGAATATTTTTGGGAAAAGTGGACTTCAATGGCTCAGTGTGGATTTCTTTTTTTGCAGTTGTGTGTAATAGAAAATAGGGCATAGTGAACTTACTAGTTGTTGGGATGGAAGGATCGTTTTTGTTTTTTAACTTGCAATTACAGGTACACTAAATTAGCAGTCTTTTTGTGCTTCAGCAAAAAAATGAGTACTTGGTGCAAAGTATGTGTGTAGTCATAGCATATGTGTGTATTTTGTGACACTGACAGGAATGCTAAGGTAGGAAGGCATTGCCATTGATATGGAGGGTGTGGCAGGTTGAAGTTTTGTCCATAGAGAAGAAATGTGTTTGGTTTATGTGTGTCCTCTTAGTTGAGGAGACCACAATATAGTTTGATAACGTTCTTCAAGTCGAAGGCAGACACTGGCAGTGTAGCCATCTCTGAGGTCTTCACTCTAGGCCCTCTTTACCATAAGTGGAGAGAAATAGGTACTACAAGAGTTTACCATCAGGGTAGATGAATGCTATTTATGAATGCTATATCTGTCTGGTTAGAGAAGAAAATTAAGAAATATGAATCACTGCATTAATGAAAACACCTAGGCTGCTTGAACACACTGCTTTTTAAATTTCTTTAAACTTTTTCAGCGGAATCAGACAGAGACGAATGTTTGGACTGCTTTATTTTCAATTTTTTTTCTTTTCCCCTAATAAAAATCAGAATGATGAATTTACATCTAATACTTTTTACAAGGTGGCTCAAGGATTAGTAGCCTACTGCAGGAAAGGACTAATATCCCGCTCTACCTTCACTGGTGTTTCAGGAAAGCTTGCTAGTGGCAATCATCTCACTTTTCTTTAGACTTGCATAATACTTAGATTTGCATCTGAACTACTTGTCCAGGCTCACTTAAGCCAGTGAAGACTAACAGGCACTTCTCAACCACTGGGAAACAAATTGTGCTTTAAAAGGCTTGTTTCCTTTGGGAGTTAGAGGAGGGAGGGATAACTGATCCTTCAAGGGAAGTGTTGACAGAGCAGATGTCTAAAGCAGGTCAGAGGACTCTTGTCCTCATTCTCTCCACCAGCATATATAGTTGCTGTAAGTTTATCCCTCCTATGCAAGCAGTACATGTACCTTGGATTGAGGGCTTAAAGCTTTTGCAGATTTGGCCGTTGTGTTGCAAGGGTTATTAAAATGTTTTACTGAGTGGAGTGTGGAGGGATTGGAGGAGGAGGCAAGCCTACAGCTTCTTCTTTTTTCAGATTGAACAGTTTGGGTAAATAAAAGGTGAATGCTATACATCAGATTCTAGACAGCATATTTATTCAAGAGTAGGAGTTAAATACAGTATTCAGTAATGTAATTTTATTGGCCTGTTTATAATGGAGACAGAAGGCTGTACACCAGGTGTCTGCAGATATTCTAAACAGCCTGTGCTAGACTGAATCCATGCTTTCATGCCTTCTCAGAAAGCAAGCATTTTTATAAGCAGCTAAACTAACTCAGTTTGTACACCCAGAAACATTGAAGTGTAGAGGAGATGAGAAGCCAACAGGAAAAAGAGAAGCATCCCTGTGTATTTACTGGGATGGAGTGGAACAGGAATTAATCCTTCTATGGTACTCTAGCATTTTAGACTATCTCCCTAGACAGTTACCCTGACTTGATGGTATTCACTGTTAACTTCCTACTTGAATAGCACTTTTTGTGTTATCTTTTGGGCTTATTTTTGCATTTGCTTTTTGTTTTGTTTTTTTTCATGAAAGTGAAAAGAGAGAATAGCCTTAAACCAGCGCTGGTCAGCTCTTGAGATGAGTGTGTTTGAGCTGTCTGCAAAACAGCTTTCTCTCTTTTGGATGCTGCAGCCTGCTGTATGGTGTGCTGCTGAGGGTGTAGATGCCTTTGAATTTTTAGAGTAAGGCAGAGAATTGTAAAATGATTCAAGGTAAAAATAGGGGTTTTTTTCCTTGTCTCTTTTCTTATTCCCAGAATCTGTCCCCTATCACCATAAATAAGATACTAAGCTTGGCTGCATCATGCTTTGAGTATATAGGCCAATTCCCTCTGACGCAGTTTTCACCAGAATTAACCAAGTGGCTTCCAAGGCTGTGTACAAACTAGAAACAGAATACTTTGACACTGAAATGTTGCTGGGAGGATATCACAGGTGTTGATTGACAATATTTTTTTAATTTCCAGTGGAACTTGCATCAGCATAAAATTTGTTTTGTGGATCTCTTAGTCAGGTGGCAAGCAAGGCCTACAGTTACAATCTGATAACAAATAATTAAGCTAAAAATGTGTATGCTAAATGAAAGAAATTGTAGAGGATCTAGAAGATACACTGAGTGGAGACAAGCAAAAGCTAAAACATAATCTAAAACAGTAGGTACAAGGAGTAAGTGGAGGACTCGGAGTCAATGGTTTCACTTAGAGGGTAACTATCCTCTGAAAAGGTTACCTGAAAAGGCATAAAGAGTAGAAATAAATTCCAGACAAACTTCCTTCTCTATGAAGGGACAGAGTTGAGACTTATGGAAAAAAAAAACAAACAGGAAAGTATGGTGGAGATGAAACGAACAGGCAGAAGTGTTGGGCCAGAGGTAGGTTTTTCTCTGGATCATAAAATGCCTTTGTCTGTTAGACTGGCAGGCTATCACTGTTCAGGCCCTAGAGAATATTTTTCTTTCACAGTAGCACTGTAGTTTAATGGAGTGGCAAAACTTCAGTTCATGCTCTGGGTTTTTTCTAGTGAGTGAGTCTTGCAGGAAGTACTGACTGAATCATAAAACCTGACCGTTTTCTTAAGCACGTGAATGTGCAAGAATGTGCATCCTTTAATCCTGCAAGACTCTGAAAGTCTTTTCATGGAGAAATCTTTTGTGGGACTGTTCGTTAAATCAACAATTTTAAAAGCTTCTTTTCCCCCCCGCAGACTGTTTATACCATGGCTCAGTTTCCCTTCCCACAACTGGCAGAATTAAGGGAGAAGTACACATACAACATTACTCCTTTTCCTGCAGCAGTAAAATCAACTTCATTTTCAGGGTAAGTTTGAAATGTACTGCTTATGTCATATAGGGTTATTGTTTATGTAGAATTGAAAAGGCAGGTGGCACCCTCCCTTGTATGCTCTTAAAGAAGATAAAGATGTTTGGCAATGTTCATATTTAAGAATGTCTCTTTCTTAACTTCTCTTATGTTCTCATTTGACAGAAGGTTAGGCAGAACCAGAGACAGTGATGAAGAGAATGACTTAGATGATGAAGACTCAATTGCAAATGCAATTGGCTGTCTTGGACCATTAAGTGGGTTTTTGGCACCAGAGCTGCAAAAATACCAAAAACAGATGAAAGGTAAAAGTGATTTTGTTGATTTTGGAACATGTGGTTAAATCTGCATGGCCTTGCAGAAATTGTCTGTACCTTCTTCTGTGAAAGCTGCTATGGAAAATGTGTTTTATATGCACGTGGAGGTTACAGCAGGTACCAAATGACATGCTCTGCAGTCATTGAAGATGTCCTCAAAGTCGAGTTGGAAGGCTGTAGGTATACAGTAAATGACAGTGTGAATTAAGGACTTGGCTACAGTAATGGTTAACAAAACAACCCCATAATGTTGCCCACCAACAGAAAACCAAAGCATGGAAAACAGTCCACCCTAAATCCATGCATATTTCCAAGACAGCAGTCAAGTTGTCAGCATTTTCTGAAGAGTGTACATATAATAAATGATCTTGACCTTTTTTCATATATGCATGGCTAATACTGGAACCTCAGTATTAGTATTAGTATTCACAGTGAGTGAATTCTGCAGGTCATTTCACTGCCCTTTTGTCCAACCTTCAGATTGTTTTGGTTTTTTGATATATTCACATTTTTAAAAAAAAATTGGTATGGTTTAGGATGTTCTGACAAAATGCCACTACTTTTCCAATCCCTCCACATTGAAATAAAGTTTCTTGACAGAATTGTATGTATACCTGTGCATACCTCCTCTACAAGGAGAACAAAGTTCTGATCCATACAAGAAAAGCAAAGATGATTTGTTAACTTGTAGCAACCTTTCTGAAATGGTACTGGATTAACAGTGATTTCACAATATCCTGGGGAAGGCCATTGTTACTTATCCTCAACTCACCTCCACCTTACCACCAAAAAAAGCCCAGACTGATGTAGCAGTTGCTGTTTTCTGATTACACTTCGTTGTTCCTGTGTCTTCGTTTTGCTGAGACCTGTGAGCTGCAATTTTCCTCTTGATTACTGTGGTGTTTTGTTTTTCCCTTCCGGAGGGACTGTAAGACTCTACCTGCTGTTTCAAGCTAGCGCTTAGTCAGAACATCAAACTGCTGTTGCAAACTAAGCCAAAGGCAAATAAACATCCCTTGAAAAGAATTATCCCCCTGACCCTGGAGTGCCAGGTTGGTGGTGCATCAGAAACAGCTGTGAAAATAAATTGCCCTGCTGCTGCTGCTCTGCAGCTGTTGATTAGAGACCCTCTGAAGTTGTCTGACCCTCAGCTGCTCTGCACCTATCCCTTTTGTCGCTACTAGCAGCTTTCACCCTGTGGTGGTGTAACTGTTTCTTGATGGTATCACTAGGTCAGTTGTTTAAGCTCATGCCTCCTTGACTGTAAGGTATTTTATAACTTGCATTGTTGGCCTCTTCTTTGACCACCTGAGTGTCTTTAATAATCAGTTACTGAATTACTTCAGTGATGGTTTGATGTACTTTTGGATATTTGAAGAACTGTGCTTATAACTTGGCATTGCCATGTTAATCAACTTTTGTACTCTTTAACCTCCCCTCAGACCCTTGCTATTCTTAACCAGTAGTAATACTACTTATTGTAAATAACACAGCTTAGTTAAATGTACATATTATAATAAATTTTTAATTTAAGAATACAGTAAATAAGATGATAGGAATCAGATACAGAATTCCCCTGTAAATAATCTGTGGAACTCTCAAGTAGGCCAATTTATTCCTCACCTCCCCTTTATTCCCACCTTGTGCAGATCAGAATGAAGAACAAAGTCTCGGTTCCAGTAACATTGCAGAGTTAAGTCCAGGAGCAATAGACTCTTGCCGAAGCGACTATCATGCTGCTTTTAACAGCATGATGATGGAGCGTATGACCACTGATATTAATGCACTGAAAAAGCAATATTCCAGGATAAAGAAGAAGCAGCAACAGCAGGTTCACCATGTATATATCAGAGCAGGTAACATAATTGAAATATGCCTCATTTACTGATTTATTGCAGGCTAGCTTCATCAGTGGAGACAAGGCAAATGATAGTTTTTTACATTTAACCAAAAAGACAAAACAAGAAAGACTGATGGAATATATAGCACATTAGTAGTAAAGTGGGTATGACTTCATACAGACAGAAAATGAGAAGGTGATATTTTTTCTTCTTTTGTCAGGATCTGAAGATGATGACCCTGGGATTTTTTTAGGTCCCAGGGACCAACTGAACAATGGTATTTAAAAGTGTCTTTACTATCTGGGTGCATTGTGTTGTTCTCTCTGATTAAAAACTTTAAATCTTGGGCAGTCTTGGAATTGACATACTGAAGCACTGAAAAAAAGTAAATGGAGAGATGAGGATGCTTCAGACCATGTGGTCTGTATTATCTGAACTCTGAATTTTTCTGGGCCTGGCAAATTATGCAGCTCAAGGAACAGGCTTAGGTGTTCCGTTGTGGCTGGCACTTTACCTAGCTATAATGATACTGTTCTGAGGGCTGAGCTGGATGTCAACCTGGACTTAGCAATCCAGGTTGCAGAGTCTATTTCCCTTATTGGCAGACTCAACAATGCAGAGGTTGGCATGAACAGCACAGCTGATGGTTTTAGTGGGCCTGCAAGCTGAACACAGCCCACTCCATTCATTCTACCCCACTTTTTCTAAGTCAGCATTCAACCATGCAAATAGGTCACTGTGGAGAACTTTTATTTCTATTCTGGATTGTCTAAACCTGTGCTAGCAGAAGTGTTGCAATACATGGAGCTACAATTTTTCATTAACATAATTTGTTAGGAATTTTTTTAAAATATTAATGAAGTATTTGCTTTGAACAAAGGCTATATCCAACAGAAACAGTGCAAACAGTAAAATGTTGATTCCCAAGGATTGCCAACCTTTACCTTCCAAATACAAACCTTTCTAATCTTACTAATCATGATGCAGGACTGGGCTTCTAGTTTAATCAAACTTTCATCTAATTTCTAATTCTGAGCTAATTTCTAATTCTGAGTCTACTCCTCTGGTTTAATAAGATATGGTTTATCCATTAAAAGTACTTTGATTCATTCTCTAGTCACACAAGCCTCGTGGAGAGGCTTATTTTATTGACCATATATGGAGACTGAATTGCCTCTTAAAGTTGGAAGAAGTGCAATTCCAAAAATCAAGAAGCTAATTTTTTTATGATTTATTTTTATGGTCTTTCTGGCTCAGGACTTACCCATAGGTGCAAAGCAGGGAGGGAGAACAGAAAATCTTTATCATAGAAGGTACAGCTTTGTGTTCAACTCCAAGACATTAGTGAAATTCAGTGATGATTTTTAAGTTTGGGTTTGTTTTTTTTAAGTAAGCACTTAGTCCTACAAACCTTTGCTATATCTCAAGAAAGGCTTAAAATTTCGTGGTTAATCCTTAGAACACTAATTTGTTTTGTTTTTTAACAATACTGTGCTTCTTTTAAATGCTTTCTTTCAGACAAGGGGCCAGTTACCAGCCTCCTCCCTTCTCAGGTAAACCATTCCCCGGTGATAAACCACCTCCTTTTAGGAAAGAAGATGAAATTGAATAACAGGTCTCTCAAAAATGCTGTTATTCACATCCCAAGTCATGCTACAGGGAAGATGTCTCCCATTCCCCAAGAAGATCTTAAAACAAAACTCAACTCTCCATGGCGCACTCACATAAGAGTTCATCGGAAGAATATTGCTAGGGCCAAAGGCCAGCTGGGCTATGGGGATACCGTAGGACTGATAGATGAGCAGAGTGAGAGCTGTAAAACAAGTAGTCCTGGTGCAAAGGAGGAGACTTCCGAACATTCTGACTTTGGAGAAAGAGAAGGAAGTGGTTTGGATAACAGGACTACTCAGAAAGCTGATCAGCAGTTGTCTGAGCGGCTCTCTGGGGGCAGCAGTACAAACATGGCAGTGATTCAGCTAAAACTGGAAGCACTTGAACTCACCTCAGATAGCAAAACCGACGCTGAGTCAACACCCCGTCAGTCCAGCCAGCCACGTTTATCAGAGTCCTCCACTTCATCCAGAGACAGTGGAAACCTGGCTAAATTGCCCCAACCTGTGAACCCAAAGCCACAAGTCTTCAATCCTTTTCCCAGTGTCAAGCCTCTTCGAAAGTCAGCTACAGCCAGGAATTTAGGGCTGTATGGCCCCACTGAAAGAACGCCAACTGTACACTTCCCACAAATGAGCAGAAGTTTCAATAAGTCTGCCAGTGGCAACAGTGGGACCAGGAAACGATGAATACAAAAACTACAAAAAAATTGTATTACCCTTTTTTTTTAATGTATGCATGTGTATGTGTATCCCAGAGTGTTTCTAATCTTTAAGTAATGGAGACAAAAGTGGTTACCAGATGCATAAATAGGTGTCTTTGAAAATTGTGTTCCTGTGTTGTTATGGGATGGATTAGTGAAAATGTGCTCTGGCACCCTATTGTCAATTCTGATGGTCCTGTGTAAAATAAACATTAATTTGCAGTGCAAAGCATGCTGTTTCTTTAAATCTAACTCAGATATTAAATCACCAGCTGCCTTTAGCCCTTCAGCCCCCCATGGCTGCCTCCTGTCTTTCTGAGCTCGAAGGACAAATTGTCCAGTGCAGCAGACGGGTATAACAGTTTTCGTGACTGTTACGCAGCTTCCCCATTAGACCTCATCCTCACGCTCCATGAGAGCCAAAGAAGCCATGACTTAACAGAAGCACAAGCAGTCCTAGCAATCAAAAGTATCACTTCATGACATCTGGCTTCAGATGTTCTTTAAGCAGCATTTTGTGCTTCTCTTCCCACAGCAATTCTCTGCTGATACTGTTTTTAATATAAATGTAGTCAGTGAGCATGAGAATAGCAGACATAAGTCCATCCGCAACACTGATTTGCTCCTTTTCTGTTACATGTGTACATACATACATTTCTGTTACTTACTGCTGGAGAGTTGCAGCACTGTAAAATTAGGAATTAGGTACAACTATATGTGTAGTTGTATGATTATTATTATGGCACATCTTGGCTTCAATGGATTTAAAAGCTATTATCTAGATTAGATTTGTAGTTAAATAATAATTGCCAGCTTACCGGTAGGTAAAATATATGAATGTTCCAAAGTAGTTTAGGGTTTTAAATTCTTTAAATAGAGTGATTAGATACTTAGAGTGCCGCTTCCCATTAGAAGCCAACACATCAGCCAGTATGTTAATGGGATGGACCCACGGGCTTCCATGGCTTGGTTCCTTTTTGGTGTGAAAGAGAAATGGCAAAGTGATAAACTGAATGTTTACTTCCAAATTAAAAAGTGCAAAGCTGGTGAATATCATAAGACAAGTACTATGTATGTGTATATATACATATATATATATATGTGTGTGTGTATATATATATATTCCAGAGGCAGGCAGAGAAACTAAACGTGGATAATTCAACTTCAGGGTTGCAAAATCAAACACTCAAATTCCAAGAAATTCAGATTGCTCTTAAAATGTTGTAGCTCTGCTAAATTGTGTGTACTGACTGTGATTCATTACCTTACTTCCAAGTTTTCTGTGGCATGGAAGGGCCATAATTTGAAACTGGAGTAAAAGCTGTAATGATGAATCAACCCCATTGTATGTAATATCTTACTTCCTTTTTTAAAGTCTTTGTTAAATTTGAAAATTAATTTATTATTGTGTATTTATTAACGTATCCCATAACCTGTAGGATGTTATATCAATTTTACTGTATACCATAACTTATAAGCTGTACAATATACCCTGTTCATTGTTGTGGGGACAACAATTTTGCTGTTTTATGCAAGCGTGTGCATATAAAACAATATTCAAGAATGAACACTATAAATATAAAACAGGTGTAGATCAGATCTTGCCCCTGCCTTATTTCCGGGTTATAGTAGTGTTGTCACTAATGATTACTTTTAGTGCTAAGTAAATTTAAAATAATGTAGAATTTAGTCCCTGATCATGAACTGTATGTGAATTGTTTCTGCATTGATTTAGAAGAAATGGACTTCTCAAAAATTTTACTGTGAATCATCCTCCCCAGTTTTTCTTAGCTTCAGTGTATCATGCAGCTGTATGCTGAACCAGTAAAAATAAAGACTGTCAATCTGCAAAAACTGCTAAAATGTTGCAAATACATACATGAATTTTCAACATGTTAAGGAGTGATTAAGCAGTGGAAAAGCAGCAAGTTTTGCATGGATATAGGTCTTGGGAAAGAAAGCCAACAGAACACATTCTATTGATCCAGAACTATTCGATAATTGATGAGTGTGCACTCAGGGCCCTGTACTTGGAATGTTAGGATTGAGGCAAAGGAACCACAGCAACTCAGTGCATTAGTTTGATGATGCTTGCTGCAGGACATCTTCTTTAGGTACTGCTCGATGGGAAAATACAATTTCATTTTAGCTACCTCAAAGATACATTTCATTACCTCAAAGAATCTTCACTCTCCCTCTGAAATC
Organism: Lepidothrix coronata; assembly: GCF_001604755.1. Lineage (NCBI taxonomy): Eukaryota > Metazoa > Chordata > Aves > Passeriformes > Pipridae > Lepidothrix > Lepidothrix coronata. Next base: position 2,103,965 of record NW_016690275.1, on the reverse strand, counting down.
TGCCTGTTGAACATACAACAAAGACAGCTTCATCACTTAGCACTGAGATGGAACATTAAGATGAGGTCTAGGGAACTCCAGAGAAGTTTCCCTTATTTTTCCCCAAAGAATCCCTTCAGCAAATGAGGTCTGATGATGAACTGAGGATGTTGGGAAGCATGTTGGTGGGACTCTCCTCCACTCCTCCATAAATATTTTGTTCTCCTTGAGGCCTCCGTGTGCTAATGCTCTCTTCCTTTTTTTTTTTTTTTTTGAGAAAGTATTAGGATCAGATTGACCTTCTGAGAATGTGTTTCACCATCATCACATGAAAGCTTTCAAGGAAGGAGCATTTGATTCTATTTTGAGGACACTTAACAGTCCTGCAAGTGGAAACAGGTCCAAAGCTATTCTGAGGTTATTTGAAATTGTCTGCACTTGGGTGGTAAAAATAGTATATGGTAGAAATCAGTTGTTCAGAATTACTGTCAGCAAACAGTTGAGAATACATCCTCAACTGCAGCTATAGCAAAAATTCGATTTTGTGTGCTTAACAAAAATCCCACCAGAATCCATTCAAAAAATCCTAAATGATTGCTAGAAAAGCAACAAAACATTATTTCAAGCAAAAGTAAAATGCAGCCCTTTACACTGATATTTCCAATTCAGGTAGATGTTCATGTTCAAAATTCAAGACTTAAAAAACTGTTTCAAACCTCCACAGCATGTATTTTAAATGATGTGAAATTGTTAATACAGAAATAAGGTGAGTGGCTTCACCATACTGTAGTTTTCCTTGACATTCTTTGCAATGAGTTACCTCGTGCCCATCCATGGGCAGCAGTTACATCTGGCTGAGTGGCAGGGAACCAATATCATCTGACACCAGCTCCACTGAAGCAGGAAGAGACAGAAATTCATCGTAATGCATCCCTACCCTTGTCAATTCTTTGCTCCAGTTTTACTCACTTTTGTTGGTGAAAGATTCGTTCAAGGCAGGGGGTTGTTGTGGAGTCCTGCAAGTGATGTGAGATGTGCAGTCATCCCAGACCAGCACCTTCAGCCCATGTGTCATCAGCCAGCAGACACTGGCCAGGTGGGTGGTTTCTCAGGCAGCCAGAAGCTGCTTGGACACCTTTGACCACCTCTGTGTTCTTAACATCATCCTTGGGAAGGTGTACTCCTCTGGGAGGGTCATGTGTGGGAGGGGTGGATCCAGCACACGGCAGGAAAGTGCCTATGTGAAGAGTGTCTTCTGCACATCCTTCCCCATTGAAGAGCCTTCCTTCAGGGCTTGCACAAGCTGACTTGGCTGATACAAGATTAACATGATTTAGGACATAGAAGTGGTTTGCAGTGTCAGACCATGTCCAGGCCCAGCCTCCCCTAGCCTGCAGGATGCTGCTTCAACTGTGCTTCATCCTACAAGCAGCACACAGCATTTACTGGCTCACCACAGATTTAAAAAGAACCACAAATGTTTCCAAGTCTTCTTCTGATAAAACCTTATCAAACCACACTGTCTTACCACAAATAAGTGGAGAGATGTGGTGGTGGCATGGGAGATGATGTATGTGGATGGAGAGGGTGGGAGGAGGGAAGGAGCAGCCTATCCAGGCAAAAAGTACAAGAAGTTTTGAGGGAAAGCAAACTCAGTGCCTGTACTGCTTTTTAGATTGTTTATTTGTAAACAACAGATCAAAAGATCAGATCCATGATGTGCTGCTCCCTGCTCATCCTTCCTGTGTTCAAAGTGATCATGGACTTGTGTGATGACAGCAAGATGCCACACCCTGTAATGATGTCCACCCACTTGGTAGTCCAATGGTGCTCCCAGCCTGCCCTGGCAGGAGGGAGATGCCAGTGGAGAGCTCTCTGATGAGGTTTGCTGTGGCTCGCTTGACACAGTGAGCCATCGAAAAGGGAGTGAATGCTCAAATACTAGCCGGGGTAAAATGTGCAGTCATTGCTGGCACATCTGACTTCTTTTCGCCTGAGCCAGCTTTGTGGGGAGGATGTGGTTGTGACGACACTGCCCCAAAACTAGGCTAGTAAGTGTTGCTGACTGTCAGGTGTGCCAGGCCACTGCTGGATGGATGTGGCTGTGCAACCCCAGGCAAAGCTCAGCGAGCTACTGCAGCTCTGCAATGCAGAGCTGACTTGCTAGCTCAGCCCAAAGGCTCTGCAAGCCTATGTGTGCTCAGAGCATGGTTTGCACCAGTTGGCAGGGGATCTGGTGTATATGTGCACTGCTGAAGCCCAGTAGCGCTGGGATGTAATTCTCTGTGTCTGGTGTCCCAGCAGCAACCCTGATGTCTGATGGAACGGGCTTCTGCGTGGTATATTTTTTCTTCTCTCAAGGATGTGTATGGTGTTTCATTATCATTTGTTGATTTTCTGATGTTTTTATAATTGTAACATGGGGAAATTTTTTGAGCAGTGCCTCATTTTTTGAACACTGGATCAGGAAAGACAGGTGCTTTCTGCATCACAGCACTCAATAGTTTTGCAACTATTCCTCTTGCTTGTGCCCTTTGTGAACACTGAAATGTTTCTTGCATTCATTGCCTGTGTTTGTGGTGAGCGTTTTCAGGAAGATAAGGATAGCCCTGCTGCTTGTCTTAGCCTAGCGTCTTTTCTCTGCCCAGTAATGGTTGGAAATGCCTAAGAAAGGAGTTCTGTAGGAATACAGTACATCCAGATACAGCCTTCTCTTGGGGCAGTCATCCGATTTGTCCTGGGTTGAGCATATCACACAGAGACGAGGTGGATGGCTGAGCCAGCAGCAAACTAGTAGCATGCTGATCTGGGCAGCTGCATGCACAGCAGGGACCACAGAGTTTCATCAGCAAAATTTCCTCCTTCACATGAAAAGAATAATAATAATGGAGATATGGCCAAGAACGAAAAGAATAATAAACACCAGAAAGCGTGAGCCTGAAGCAGCAGTTCTTTTGGTTCCTGCTGTGTGCCTGTTTGCCTCTGTGGGCACTGCTTGCACTTCCAGCCTCACAATTATTTCTCCCTTCCAGGCTGACTGTCCTTCTCTGGCTGGGGAGATACAATGGGACTGGGCTGGAGGGATCCTCCAAAGGGGCAGGAAGTAGGAACAGGCTGGAAAGCCTCACAGGCCCTCAGAGGATCAGATGTGGCTGAAAGCCCAGATCCAATGCTTCACACAGCCCATGCAGTGCTGAAGGGCTCACAGCCAGTACTTCCTGACTGGTTTTTTAGCCCTGTTCAGACACACACAATGGTGTTGCTCTGCTCTTGCACTCACTCCCTGTGATGGCTCTTCCACCTTGCTTTCCCTTCCTAACAGCTCCAGGGGAATCTCCAAATGACGCATGGGTACAAACATTGACCCAGACTGAAGGGCAGGTGCCAGTCAGTACAGACATACCACAAGGACACTAGTGGAAGGAAGGGGTTTGAGTAGCAAGAAGGAAGCAACTTTATTCTTACGAAAAGTAGTTAAGGTCTCTGTCAACCACCTAGCATAGGCATAGAAGTCCAGTGTTAAGACTTTGAAAGGCCAGAGATTGTCAGCTTGGCAGCAACCAGTCACAGGGAGAGGAGAGCTGAGCGGAGCCTTACAGGGTGTGAACTTGTAGTTCCAGGCAACGAAAGTGGTGTCAGAACTTGTACAAGTTTTTCACAACTGTGACTTACAATTGCAGCTTCCCTTACTCTCTTAATGAAATCTTTTTGTTAAATTGTTTTTTTTTGAGGGTTGTTTGTTTGGTTTTGTTGTTGTTTTTTGGTTTTCTGTTTAAAAATATATGTGGGTCTATTGCTCTGTTTTATCTGCGCCAAAATACAGCTGTAAACCTGATCATTGTAAGCTTGTTCTCACACTGCCAGCCAGCTACATTAGACATACATCATGCCCTTTTGAACTCCTGATTACTGCATATGATAATTTTTATACTGCTTCCCCTGGACTAGTAAACTTTTCACCCAGCTGCAACAATACTGTTCACTGTCTGGCCTCCGGTGCTCTTGGAGAAGAGGCTTCTCCAGAGGGAGCAGAAGGACTATTGCCTGCTTGGCAGAGTGCCAGGCGACTTGATATTGCTTGACACATTCTCTATCCCCACCAGCCAGCACTGAGTCACTGGTTTTCATACAGACTGGAAAGTGTTCCACTCATGCCCAAGAGACATTTCTGGCATGTGTGAGACACAGATTGTCCCACATCGCTGTTGAACCTCCAGGGCGATGTGATGGACAGAGTTGGGGGGGATTTCACTACTGCAGTTTGCAAGACATGATAGCATCTTCTGTGAAAGTGCTACAACATCTGGCCACAAAGATGCAATACTGCTGATAGAGATTAGACCAGGTTTGCAGCCATGACCACCAGCAGGTCAGTGCTGTGAACACTGTCTCAGCCCACACCATGTATTTCTGTGTTCGTATCCATTCGTGGTGATCTTCTAAATATGGCCGCTAGATGCCACTGGTGCTCCATGCAAACACAAGCATTTAGCAATTCCCGTGAAAGGAAATACAGCTGCAGCTTAGTGTTTCCAATTCTTACCCGTTTTCGGTCAGATGTGAAGCAGTTTCCAGGCCGTTCACTTTTGATTTCACATTGCAACCTCTGTTCTCTATTTTAGAAGTCTTAGTAAGGTTGCTAACCTTGCACAGTGATCCCAAAGCACAGAGACAGCCTAATGGTATGTCGTTGGAAACGGCCCATAGCAGGACTCTAAAATGCTCTAAAGGCTCTCAGTCAGTGGTTTAATACATTTTCTCTCTGGAGGACAAGCTGGCAAACACAATTCCAGTGACAGGCAGGTGAAGGAAGCTTGCTGGATTCACGGGTGCCTTGTTGAAACTTCTTTTGTTTTATGAATGCATCAGCAATGACAAGATACTGCCAGTCATTAATCAGCTGAAGTATTTCTATCATAAATAGTGGAGCTGAGCTGTTCCATGCTGAAGGCTGAAAGAAAAAAAAACGCACCGTTTTGTCAAATTTGTTTTAAAATAAAAGACAACCAACAAAACATAGCTAAACTAATAAACTAGTGAGTACCTCCTCTCAGGTACTTGCCTGCTTGCTGCCCTGCCCTGGAGATCTTACTATTGAATCCCTGAATGTTTTAAGCTTCCAGAGCTTGAAGAAAAACCACCTTCATGTCTCCACATGTGAATCTTGTAGAACCTTGAAAAATTACTTGCCTCTGCTGAGAACTGGAATTTGAAGTCCACATGCCTGTCGTCAGCAATCAGTACTGACTTGAGCAGTGGGCCTGTGTGAACCTTTTAAGCTTTAACAAAACCAAGAGCAGAGTCCTGCACCTGGATTAGGGCAGCCCTCAGTGTCAGTACACACTGGGGGATGAACAGATTGAGAGCAGGCAGCTCTGCAGAGAAGAACTTGGGTGTCCAAGTGGATGAGAGGCTGGACATGCGCCAGCAATGTGCACTTGCAGCCCAGAAAGCCATCCATGTCCTGGGCTGCATCAAAAGCAGCATGGCCAGCAGGACAAGGGAGATGATTGTGCTCTGCTCTGGTGAGAACCCACCTGGAATGCTGCCTCCAGCTCCAGGGTCCACAGCACAGGAAATATGTGAATCTGTTGGATTGAATCCAGAGAAGGGCCACAGAGGTGATCAGAGGGCTGATCAGATCATCAGAGGGCTCCTGTGAAGTCAGGCTGAGAGAGCTGGGGCTGTTCAGCTAGAGAAGGATGTGGGGTGACTTTATAGTAGCCTCCCAGTACCTAAAGGGGGCTTATAAGAAAGATGGGGACAAAATTTTTAGCAGGGTCTGTTGTGATAGGACAAGGGGGAATGGTTTTAAACTAAAAGAGGGTAGTAAAACGGTGATGCAGGTTGCCCAGAGAGGTAGCAGGTGCCCTCTCCCTGGAAACACTCAAGGTCAGGTTGGATGGGGCCCTGAGCAACCTGATTTAGCTGAAGCTGTCCCTGCTCATCGCAGGGGGGGTTGGACTAGATGGCCTTTAAAAGTCACTTCTAAGCCAAACTATTGTATAATTTCATGGTGACTTCTTAGGTACATGTGTGATAAAGACACAGCCATTGTCAGCATCCCAGCAAAACGAGATGAGACTTAGATTTACAGTTCAATTTTTCAGCAGTATACTCATCAAGTCTTTTTGACTGGACATGTGCAGCAACACACAGGTTTGACACAGTCTGACTGAATGTGCACCAGACTGTCAAGAAAAAAGAACTAGTTGAATGTAGGTCACTTAAAAAACAAGTATCCTAGATACATTTAAGGACTAAGGCTTTTTAAATGGGAACAAGATCTTATTAAGTTCTGGCCACTCATATGGATGAGGGAGACCTGGGCCCCACCACCTGTGTGTGGGTAAATCTTTCATTCTACAATAATTATGGGGAAAAAAAGATTGACCCCTGTGCAGGGAATTGTCTCAACCAGAGGCTTATTTCTTTGGATTAATGGAAAAAGGTTGAAAGATACCAATGACATAATTTAAATATACATTCTATATTAAAGATAACCCATAATAAATCTCCTGTGTCATTTTCCAGCTTGCTTTTATGTTTCTATTTTCCAGTGAGTACAGAAATGAGACCTGAGCACTTTTGGCTAAGGTACTGACTGTATATTGAGCTGAAGTGGGTCTGTTTTTTGAATATACAAATTTTACATACCCTTTTCCTTCAAGGACACAAAGTGCATCAAGCTTTTAGCTGTTATATTTGTTACCTTACAGGTATAACCAGTCGATATGGTGAACACTGATTGCTGTCTGAATTAAAGTAATGATAAGCTTTCCCTAACCATTCCCCTCTCGGTGTATGAAGTGACAACACCTCAAACAGCAGCCAGGAGAGAAGGTGTTGGTCTCTGATCTCTGAAGCCATGTGTAGCCTCGATGATACGTTAGAGGGACCAGAACACTACAAACATTTGAAATGCTGGTATTTGCTGAAGTTCAGCATCAGGAAAAAAGTGGTTTGGAAGTGTATCTACCATAACAAAGCTGTAACTACACAGTTTGTACAGGCAGGTGACTGACTTTTTGCCACGCTCATCTGTTAGCAGGTTACCATGCAGTGTTGTTGGTGCTGATACTGACTGTTGATCCCACAAGGTATTGCTGGTCTCCAGAAAAGGACTTACCCCATAAACAAGGGTTTGGCTGGGTTTGGCTTATGCCCTTCTGTAGTGTCTCCGTGGCAAAAAGGTTGGTGCCACCACTGTTAAAGCTGACAGACTGAAAAATTTCTACTCCTCTTTCCTTCCTTCCCTCCATTCTTCTTCTCTTCCCTCCTGCCTGCCTGCCTGATCTTTTCTCCCTTCTTGCCTGCCTTTTTCCCCTCCTCCTTTCATTCCCAAACAGACCAAGAGCATTTTCTACAGCTGGTATTAAAATAAAAACCAATGAACCAACCAACCGAAACAACAAAAAAGCAGCACAGTGGTACCTAACCTGCCTGTGATGTTTCATTTATCCACCTTTCCATTTCACATCCATTTCTTCTTACACAAGACCTGTGATGTGCCTCCAGGCTTCCAGGAGAAATTATGGAGAGAACTGAATGGTTTATCTCTGTTTCAGTACACTGCAGGGACTTGAGTGCACCACCTGGTGATCAACAAGGCCACTTTTGATATCTCCACTCCTACTGCGAACCAGCCACAAGTTTCTTTTTTTTTTTTTCTTCATGTCTACTTTTCTCCTCATCAAATTTGGTTGTGTTTTTTTTCTTTCTCCTGTGTTGCAAGCTTTCCCACTTAGATACTCACTCTGTGGGGGTTTTCTCTGTTATTTTTTTTTTGAAAGCTTAGCTTCTAATATTACAGTATACCAAAAAAGCCACCAAACAAACCAACCCTAAAAAACACCCAAAACACCACCCCAGGCCTCTCCTTCAGTTTCCTTTGCAAAACTGAAAGAACACTGTGTTTCTAGCTCTCTTAGGTCTGAGAAGCTTTTTGTCAAAAGTTTTAACATCAGAAGCAAAAAAGTTACCCAAAGCTGTTACTCTTATTTTGATTCTGAATACTTCTGGAGGCTTATTGTGTGATTTCATAGCATTTTGACATGAAAAATGTTGCTGTTCTTCAAAAGTGAGAGAGTAGTAGTTATTCAAGCTGACAACAACAAATAAATTACCTGCCTCATGAAGGCAACTTTTCTCAGAGTAAGATGAATCAGAAACTGCAGAAGCTTAACAGAAGTTGGGAGCAAGGCTCCAGCCTGGAAAGGATTGGGGTGGGCATGGCTTTCCTCTTCCCTTCCTTTCCTGTACAGTGATCTACGCTCTGCCTCCCTTTCTTAGAAAACAAGTAAAGTATATATCTGAGACTATATTTTACCACTCAATGGAATCACTACAGTAAAAGACAAGCCATATGAGGGTATTACTACACATCTGACGCTACTGCAGAACTAGTTGAAGGTTAAAATTGCTCACTGTCAGTGTATTTCACTGCTGTTCAGAGAAGGTGGAGGCACTGGGAATTTGCTGCAGTCAAAACTGACTGTGAATAGTGAATGAGTGAAATACTGTTATTTCTCTTTCAGAGGTATGTTTTTCTCTGAGGTCCCATGGGAGAGTATAGAAAGCTTTAATGAAGGTACTTTGATGATGATGAAAAGAGCCATCACATATGTGTAGAAAAAAAAAGGAACTTCTTCTTTTATCTTCTTCTTTTCTCACACAGTGGACTGACTAATTGGAAGTGGGATTGATAAGTTGCATCTTGATTATTCACTGACTTTTAAAATCCATCCAGTATAGCTGAACAGAAAACAGGTCCAGCTTTCTTTTCTGTCAGGTAGAACATGCCCACATGATTTTCAAGCTCTGCCATTCACATATGCAGATCATTACAGACGAAATGTATTCTTCATGTTGTTTTGCTCACTATTCCTATGCAGAGGACTGAAGTGGAGAATGCCTTGAATCCACTAAACCTGAAGTTATTACCCTCAGAATAAGTGTTGTAATATGACTGTTTTCTGGGAGGTATTGCCAGGCTCTCTTTTTGGCTCTTGAAATTGTATGCAACATTGCTGTGACGCAGACCTTAAGTTTGCTTGTACTACGGGCTCTTGTTTGAAGTTAAGGTCACCTCAGGATGGGAGGACAATGTCAGCTCAGGTCCTCAGGTGCCTTCAAATGGTGGTCTCAGCTGAAGAAGGATGGATTCCATCTTCCCTTAGTGCTTGGAAGATCCTTAAAGGAAGGATCCTATTGAAGGAAGCTGAGACATGACAGCAAGGTGCCCCTTGCCTATCCTCCCTGTGCATAGTGTCTCTCTAAATCAGGCTGTTTCCAACTTGAACTGCAGGTTCTGCGTAGCTCTTCACCTATGACAACTTGTCTGCGGGATGCCTCCGTCTACATCATCGCTGTTTTCTTTGGAAGAGATGGGGAGCTGCTCTTGAGGCTGGGAATGCTACCCTAGCAGGCAAGCACCTCCTTCTCCTGCATTTTCTGTATGTTCTCATAAGAGAACATAATTTTAAGGCTGAACTACAGGAAATCTACCCCCTAGGCTTTAGCCTTACAACACCTTGTAGCGGCTTAGACCCGTCACCTGGACAGCACAGGCTGTAAGAAGTTGAACTGGACAACAGGGAAAGGAAGAGGATCTGTGAGGAAGGAGCATCCCATTGGCATCCAGCCAACCAGGAGCTGCCACCATCAATAACAAAGCCTACTGTGAGTTGTCATCCCAAAACTGGCATCCAGCCCCCATGACAGCTACCCTGGGGCCACTCTGATTTATGTTTTTGTTTGAGACCAGAGTGCTGAACAGCAGAAAGTCGAGAAGAAGCTGGGCTATTGTTTGCTGCTGTTCAGAGCTAAATGGAAAAGCAGAACCAAGCTGATGAGCAAAATCACTTTATCTGGAAGTCACAGAACTCTCTACAGGGAAGTCGTATGTGGAGGAAGGTCTCCGTAGGGCTGCATAGAGCTTTAATACTTGTAAAAAAGAAGGGCAACTGGCAGTATGATTTTGAGCACCACCTACTGCTGCATTACTCACCAACAGATTATATGTGTATGAAAGTGTAACACTGAATGAAAAGAGTCTGATTTGATCCCAAAGAGTGGAGTATAGAGCTGACAGGAAAAGTGCACTTACATTTTGCAAGGAAGGGGGTTGAAACATTCTGAGTAGATTTTGCTAGGTTTAGTTAAAGTGAAACTAAGCAAAAAAAACCCCAAACAACACCTCACAGTGTTAACAACACCTCATACTCAAGTTTTTAATGAAACATTGTAATTCCCAGTTTCTATTTTTACAGTGTTTACATTATGTGATTTAACTCAAATCATATGTCCTATATCATTGAAAAAGCCCTCCTCAACTGACTTGGAACACCGCAATCCTCTGGCATTTTACTTTTGAGAGAAGTATGGGGGTGATTTTTTCTCCCTAAACTTAACTGTTAAAGAAGGGAGGGGGAGTTTGTCCTTCCCTCCTTTTGGCACACAGTATGTGAGTGCCTTTATGTAAAGATGAGGTTTCTCTGAGCACTAAGCTACCCACAGAATGCACAGGCTCCTGGCATTTGCTAACTGGAGGATAAAGGCTCAGTGGAACAAAAACTTGTTGCCTGCAGAATACCCACTCAGATTCACCTGAAACCTAAGGCAGATGATGGTCTTTCTCAGGAAATACTAGTGCTTTTCTGATGTTTGTTGTTGTTTCTAACAAAGAATTGAAACTATCTCCTGAGTCAGGATGCTCTGAGATGTGCAAGAGGCAACTACAATGCACAGATTAGGTATATAAGGAAGTCATTAAGGGAAAGAGAAGGCCTGAAGAAATGGAGTGGCTTTTTGTTTGAGGAAGAACAGGTGTATTTTGCATTAGGTTTTATCCCTCCTTTCTGCAATAAGCCCTAAGCCAGTTAACTGTTTGCTGTGACTTTAGTAAAAAACAATCTCTCCGGTTTTTTTTTTTTTTTTTTGTCACTCACAGGCATCTTGGGTTCAGCAGAAAGCTTTCTGACTTTGATCCAGCTATTTGCTCAGTTTAGCAGAAGTTTCTGATGTTATTCAGCATACCACAATTGCACCAACAGGAAATTTATCAGTACAGGGATTCTACATAATTAATAGGTTGTCAGGAACATCCCTGGGACAGGAGAAGAGAAAGGCCACAGCAAGGCTGGCTGGAATGTGAGCAGGGGAGGTGAAGAAAGATTACCCCAGGGGAGGATGTGTGGCAGTAGAAGAAATGTAAAGGAAAGAAAATAAATCTGAAGATTAATAGAAAAAAAAAGGAAAACCAAAATAAATTATTCAGTTTTTTCACACATTCCTCTGCTTTGCTTGCCTGTTGAGCCCTGTTAGGTACCTTGCCTCAGAGCAAGGTACCAGAGTGTCTTTGTTATTTAAATATGTCTTTCTCCCCTCCCCTGCCCCCCGGGGTTCTTTGGCAGGGACATATGTCTGAAGATGCTCCGAGGACAAATATCCCCCATTACCATTTTCAAGACAGTTGTACAGTTGTAGCTCCCTACTGCATGGAGCCTTGGAACTTCTGAAAAGCTTCTCTGTCTCCCCTCTCTGAAAGGAGTGCCTGTCTCCTAAGCACCCCAAAATAACAAATGACAAGACCTTCTCCAGAAAACATTCTTAAATCCTCACTTGGTTCAGATAACATGTTCTGGGAATGAACTGCAAGGCGCCTCTATAAGAAACTACAGCAGAAGTTCCTATTCTGTGGTCCAAGAAAAACTGGCAGATCACACAGTAAGCAGCAAGGCTTGTCTTATGCTGCTTTGAGTTGCCTCTAAAAGGCCTTTGCATTGCATCACATTGTATATATCTTTAGGTGTCAAGCCACAGCTGGAAGAGAAACCAGCTTCTCCTCATGCCTCCTGGCAGGGGTGGAGCTATCATTCTTGGCTGAACCCCTAAAGGTATCTGTTGCCTTTGCAACAAACTCCACTTTCTCTGGAGCTCTCCCTTGCATATTTTCTACACATGAGCTTTTCTCCCAGTTCTCTGTTTCTAGCTCTTGTCTTCCATGTCCATCTTGGCTCCTCTGACACTTTCTGTCACTCCTTACATTATCATTTATGGTAGCTGTGAATAGAAACCTATCATTAAATACTTAATTAAATATTGCATAATGAGTGTATAACAGAACAACAGATAGGACAAAAACACTGACAAAAATAGCTCCTCCCAAACAGAAGAAGGTCTGAAGGTTGCTCTGATGTTTATTGTTTAAGAGACACAGGCAGAGCGAAGTTAAGTTATTTGCTCAGTACAGCACAGTGAGCCAAAACCAACAAAAAGTTGAACCCAGTCACCATCATCTCCAGGCTCACATACAACCATGAAAATTGCTTCTTTTCTTCAAAAACAACCAATTCAAAACAACAAAACCAAAAAAGATTCCTCTTGGGAATAGTAACCTCTAGTGTCCATAAATGGTGCTGTCTTTTAGAGACTTTTATAATAACTGTGGAATTTTTTTCCTTCCAGTGTCTGATTAAGTACATTTTGTTGCTTGGGTACTAAAGCTGAAACTGTCAATTATATATATATCTTTATTTACTTTTGAAAAACACATCATTATTTTATGTTAATATGTACCCTATCGGTAAGAGTTCTGCATTCAGTCATGCTTCTGGCATGTTAGTTATAATCTTCTGCCATTTCACAATATCTGAATGGTCTGATATCTTATGTGAATAAACTTACTTCTCCTGAGCGCATCTCAGCACAAATCTGCTGTTCTAATCCCTGACCTTTGACATGTGCATTTTGTGCAATTGTCTAAAAATGGAACGTTTCAGGTTTATTTCTCTCCTAGCTTTGACCAATTTCCCTCAGCGTGTCAGTTCCTCACCCCCATAGTGCTTTTCTTTGTAACCTCTCCACTTTTTCTTTAAAATTCAGTTGAAAGTTCTTCATTGGAAGAAATGAAGATCCTTCCTTGTCATAAAACTGTTGCAGACATAGAAACCCAGGATATTTGACTTAAGGGCAAAATTGTCTCTGGTGAATTATCCATCAGAGGATATAGATTTGGGCTTAAGATTTTGTCTATGTGTTTTATGAGGTAGATATTCCTTGCTGATTTCCAGGGGAGTAGCGGGCAAAGTAGAAAAGGAGGGTACTCGAGTAGGCGTCATAATATGAAATTTTTAATAGAATTTTGCTTTATGCTTTCAGTGTCCTGGAGAGTATGGAAATTATGCCAATGTCATGAAGTATTCTTTACTCTTTGTTAAATGTTAATGAACATTGGGGCTGTTATGCAGTCATGACCTTTCCATATTACTAAGTCCATCTGTAACTGAAAATGGAGAAATCAGGCTTAGCCATGTGGCTTATTGACTGACTTCTGTTTCACTCCATCCCTGAGGTTTTAAAAAGCAGCCAAATTTTTCATTCCAGAGGAGAGAAAACCTCCACTGGAGTGAACAATGGTTTTGAAGGTGCCAAAGGTGTCGGATATCATTAAAAATATCCAAAAAACCCTCCAGTGACCGTCAGCCCAAGAAGACCCTTTTCAAAGAGGGGTCTTTGCTGGGTCCCTGCACTGTGGCAGCAGAGTTTATACAGTCCATGTATTTCTGGCATGGTACCTACCATTCTCTGAAGTTTTAGCATTCTGTTCACAGCAAGGCTGAATTGGATTTTGTCTGTGGGCTGTAGTTTTGTGAGTTAAAAGCAGTACAATTTGGGTGTTTAATTCAGGTTAACTGCTTTAAACACTTTTGCTGTTGTGAAAGTGTAAATAATTGGCTAGTTTTTATAGTTCTCTTCTTACCTCCAAAATTTCAGAAATGCTTTCTTTATCATTTGTTGATTTATACATCCAACTTAGAGAACTGAAAAGGAGGCAGCCAGACATGTTATTTACCTTCCTTGGCACCCTGAGCCTCCATCTAAGTCATCTATTTAAATTGTCCAATATTCCTGTCAAAGCTCTGCTCAGTTTTCTGGTTGGTTTAGTCCAAACTCAAGGATATTTTTTCTTTTATCTGCTCTTTCTAAATTTCAAAGCTTTAACAGATGGATGAAGGACATTTTCCTTGGAAGAAGAAGTGGAGAAGCCAGAGACAGGGAAAGGAGCTTGCTTGCAGAAACTGAGAATAGCTGGGAATATTTCTGAGTGTAAACAAGGTAGGGGCCTGCAAATCAACAAAATGTTAAAAAAAATGGAGGGGGTTACTTGAGTGAAAGATTAATTGCTTGTTACCTAGGTGAATTGCTTCTTATCCTCCACCATATATGATAAGTGTGATAGAATGGACCACTCTGATAACCTTGTCTGATTCCCTGTCTAACATACTGATAAGACCTCACCCTTATAATCACAGAAGAACACAAGGGCAAATAAAGCCAGCACTGTTCTGCAAAGACTGGTTTCCAGGCATGGACAATTCCCTCAGATGATGGCAGTTGTGTTATTAGGACTGTGGTCGCTATTTTCTGAATTTATTTAAATGGAAATTCCTAGCATCATCTCAGAGGAGAAACGCCTTCCAATTTTATGTGCAAGTGTGCGCACTCAATTTCAGCTTTCCCTGCCTTAATCTAACTGCAAATAACCTTTAGTTACTCTTACAGCTTGTCTCTGAATCTCCATGCTTTTAGTCCTGTTCAGACAAATATATAATTAATTTAGGCGAATAGAAAGTCTTTCAGCAGGAGAGTCTGAGAGAAGCCCACAATCCTATAAGGTGCAAAGAACTGCACTCAAACACGTGTTCTTTGCCGAGAGAGTATGAGAAACCCTGTGGATGGGCTCTGTGTGAGGTCCAACCCTGTAGGTGTGTCCTGGGGAGGTCTGTCCATCAGCTTTTTTTCCCTCATCTGCTCTGTGACTTGTGCTGTGGCCCTGCAATTAGGAACTTGAAGCTTAGGAGATTTGGAAACTCAGATTCCTACAGGATTTTGTGCAAAGGAACAGTACCCACAACATCAACTCGCAGAGGAGACAAAATCTAGCTACTGCCCACAGGACTCAGTGTGCCATAGTTCCTTTTGGTGTCAGTGTGATTTCTGAGACTCCATCTCTCATTTTCTTTCTTTTGGTCATAACTGAAAAAGCTTTAACCAGAGCATGGTTGCGCACAGGACCTTGCAGTACTGGTCATTTGAAAGCGATGTTTCCACCTTCATTTGCACCTAATTTATAGTATCTAATTCACTTATGCACCGCCATATTCCCTTGGCACTGGTATGACACTTTAACCAGTCATCAGTAATACAGAGGAAAATAGTGGCCTTGAAGCCTTGAGGTCTAAAAATGGTGGCAGGATCTGTTTTCTGCTAGCCTGTCTAGGTCAGTTTTAATTACAGTACCTTCTGGAAAGTGGAGTATACATCCCACACTGGCAGGGAAAGCACAAATGGATCTGCAGAGCCCTAGTGGCTCTCCTGGTATCACTTGAAGCTGGGCAAGAAATGGTGTGAGCAGACACTTGCCAAGGGCTTAGTTTTCTTTCAAAAGGGTGCTGGCTGAACTCAGCTGAGTCTTTTGAAGGCAGAAAAGTTATGTGAAGGCTGCATGAGTAGGGCAAGGAGTTAGCCTTGTGTTTGGCTTTCCTGTCAGCAACTTATGGCATGAGACTGAGGTAGAAAGTGGAAAACTACCAAGCATGACTGGTTAAGCGTAGAAAGGGAAAACAGAGACAAGAAAAGATATGGGAAGAATAAAGTCTAGATATGGGAGGATTTAATTCTTCAAGCTCAAAAGTGTTTGTGAAAGGGTTGGGAAACAATTGCTCTCTGTGGACTCTCTTCCCAAATATAAAAGAAATCACAGTCCTCTACAGCAGCAACACCACCACTCCCTTTCAGTAGTAAACCAGCAGTATGGTTAGGCTTCTTTGTTTTGGTCTATTAAGGAAAGTCCTTTTTTTTTTATTCTTAGACATGCCAGCCATAAAATTCTACCTGTGTATATTTGTTTCTCTTACTATCTTTTTATTCCTAATCCATATTAATTGTTATCAATTAAGTCTTTCATTCATGTCTTCTTTCTTTTTTTTTAATACTTTTAGCTTATTTTGCGCTCCTACTAAGTCACATTATTTTGTAACCAGCACAGCCTTCTTTCCCAGTTGTGGTAATGTGGCTTTCCTAGCATCTACTGAAATATTCTTAAATATCTCCTAATTAACATTTTTCTTTTTAGAGTAACCTTCTAGCTGACTTCAGTCAATTGTTTTCAGCTTGGTAGAAAGCTGTCACTTTTCAAGTCCCAAGGATGTGTATAGCTTGCTGGTTTGGACTCTGTTCTAGGTACACAGAACAAAGATAATGAAATCATTATCACTGGGTCCTAAGTTACCTCCTGCTTCTGTTAACAGCCTCTGTGTAAACAGGAGTCTACATTTAAATCCTTCCCATGTTGGATGCAATGCTCGAATTCAATGATGCCTATGATTCTCGGAAATTAAGGAAAAAATCATATTTGCAGGATGAGATCCTTGAAACGCATGAGGTTGACCAGGAGACAGCAATGTGCCCTTGTGGCCAAGAAGGCCAACAGCCTCCTGAGCTGCATCAGGCAGACCCTGTCAGCTGGTCTAGAGGTGATCCTTCCCCTCTGCTCAGCCTGGTGGGACACACTTGGAGTGCTGGGTCTAGTCCTGAGCTACCCAGTGGAAGAGACACATGGACTTCACTGCAGTAGGTTCGGTGAAGGGCCATGACGATGTTTGGAGCATCTCTTCTATGAGGAAAGGCTGAGAGAGCTCAGTCTATTTAGCTGTGTTGGGTGTGGCTTGGATGGAGTTAATTTTCTTCATAGCAGCCCATATGGTGCTGTGTTTTGGATTTGGGACTAAATCAGTTGATAACACAGCAGTGTTTTGGCTACTGCTGTGCAGTGCTTGGCGGTATCAGGGCTTTCTTTTTTTCTGACTCTGCATCCACAGCCAGGAGACGGGGGATGGGCAAAACACTGGGAGAGGACTGGGATGGGACACCAAGGACAGATTCCCAATATCCCTGGCCACAGGAATATTCCCTACAATATAATATCATGCTTAGCAATAAGAGGTCAAGGAAAGGAGGAGGAAGCAGGGGCAGGCATGGTTATGTTGTTTGTCTTCCCAAGTAACCATTACAAATACTGAGGCCCTGCTTACTGGGAGAAGGCAGATGGAACATAATGAATAGAGTGTATATTTTGCTCTGCTGGCATGTGCAGCTGTTATGCCTCGGTGAGCAAGAGAGCACTAAAGAATTGATGCACAACTAATACCAGTATTTGAGTTCCACCTACAGCACCTCACCTTGGCTGTGCTCAAGTGCATTTTACCTGTTATAGTTTCCACACAGGTATGCCTGATTGCTCCTGCTGCAAACACTCCACTGCTTTGTGGGATCCTGCTTTATTAAACCCACAAAGGGTTTACTCTGTTTAATAACTCTATTTATTCTGTGTTGTTATTATTTCATTCTGAATTTTTACTATTTTGCCTTTTACAGAACATCAAAGGATATGGTCCCCTTTTTTTACAGTTACTTGTACATATCCATGTTTTCAGTCAGGGAACTAGAGAACTTGCTGAAGGACTTCCTTTTCTAGGAATTTCTTTGTTTACAGCAAGACAATTTCTGAACTGTCAACTAAATGTCACTAGCGCATATAGCTTTTCAATTTAAAACCAGAGTCCTGCAGAATAGGAGGTACTTTAAAGTGGCAAGGGGCTTTTTTTTTTTTTAAATTCAGTCTGCTGCTGAAGTATGTTTGGGAGCTCCAGTGAAAGTCTGTCTGGATTTATAACATGATTTCTGAAGAGGAAGGTATCTGTTTTCTAGGAATGTGTGGGCTTAAAACAGTTTTACAGGGTTTCTGAGATTGAAATTATTACTTCCTAGGCTAAGAAACACTGCTCCGCACACAAAGGTTATTGTAGGATTCAGTTATGATAGAAATGTATGTACTTATGTTTCTCCTGGAGACACAAAAGAATTTTTTTACTTTGCTTTGCTTTGTGAACTCTTCCAAAATGTGGTCTCCACTTCAGAAACACCGTTGTAATGAAATATTTTCTGATATTCCATGTAAATATCAGCCTTTATATACTGAGGCCAAAGTAAACGCGGACTAAAGACTACATTTATGCTTTCCTCAGGAGCAGGCTGAAGGCCTCTATTTCAGGACCTTGTTCTGCTGGCCACACTGCCATGATACTTCTGTGTTCTGTGGTGCCTCTTGGAGCCCAGGATTGGATTCAGCATCAGTTATGTACCACCAGCAGCAAGCGCTGTGGTAGGTCTTGTAGGCACTTGCTAAACGGACGGAGACCCTATGTGTTTCTGGCCATAATCTAGAGTATATATCAGCCTGGGTTATCTCTAAGAGATGCAGGTAGTGAATGGAGGGCCAGTGTCTCACATCCAGGCAGAATGAAAGAGGGGCAAATTTTAGGGCAAATGCAGACCCATAGTTAAAATTCAGCATAGAAGTACCTAAGATCTATCTTAGATTTGGAGTGTCTCAGCAGCTAGATAAAAAGACAAACACACTTGAAAATCCCTTTGCCATCCTTTGGCAGTACATCAGGAACAGCCAATTCCCCTTCTACCCAAGACTTCTGTGAACTGTCATGCTCATTCCCCAAAACAAGAAATGCACACCTGGAATACGATCCCAGTAGTTTCTGTAATGAAGCATCCTTGTTTCCCAGGGGTGCATCTTTCTGAATGCAGTGTTTAAGACAAAATTGGAGATATTCAGTTCACCTGAAGGATAGAGTAGAAACAATTTCTGAATGTGTTAAATATGTTGCATTAAATGTCCCTTTGCCAATCCTGTATTGAAAGTCTGTGGAGAAGAGGAGCACAGTGTTCCTTCCTGATATGTAAATGTTGTTGGATGTTTGTTTGAAGTACATGACTCCCTGTAATTGTAGTTTTGACTTCAGGAATAAAGATGCATATTTATTTACTTTAGATTTCTAATCCTGTTCATTCTGTCATGGATTTGCACATATTATTCCAATCATTGCAGGGAAATCCTACATGGTAAATTCTTACTTTGCGCTTACCATGTAGCCAGACCAGTTTCTCTGAAATCAAAGTCTTGGAACTTGTTTTATTTATTTTGTTTCTTTTAAATAAAGAGACTTTCCAAACAAAGAGCCAAACGAATTTTCTGCTTCAGTTAAAGAAAGATGTAGGACAAGTCAAAGTGTATTATAGAACAATGGAAAAACAGGGATTAATACACTTCTTTTTTCTTTTTTCTTTTTTATTTTTTATTTTTCATTTTTTTTTCCTGTGTAGAAGAACTCCCTAAACAAAAGCAGCAACCTTTCAGGGTTCAAATCTGGGTGTCCTTGAAATATGTGTCTGATCTCACCTTTCTGAACAATGAGCCTGCTTACAAAGAAAGTGCCAACTGTTTGCTGAGTGTTCGTTTGAACTTCCTCCAGCTCCAGAAGAAAGGGAAACAAGAAATTCCACTTAGGATGCCAGCAGGTCTAGTTCGTGTGGCTGGCAGCTCTGAGGGATTCCAGATGGCTTAAGCCCTTCTTTTGAACATATCTTTTGATCTCATTTAAATTTCTTCCTGATTTCACCTGCTCTGTGTTTACTGACTGGAGGATATACAGGTGGACATATTAACTTCACCATAGGGTACAAATGGATTTAAGAGAGTTTGTGTGCAGGAGGGAGGTTGTGTAGTACAGCTAATGCAGCTTCAGCTCCTCTCCACGATTTATGATTCAGAAACCACATTATAATTTTAACAGACAGAACAAACAGATGGAAAACCTTCTCTATCCCCAATGTGTGCTTTCTAAATGTTACAACATCTACCCTTCAATCTAGTGGTCACCTAGGAAGTCAAGCAAGAAATATTTTTAGAATTAACTTTTGTAATAACATATTTTATCCCATTCTTTGTTTACATATTTATAGTTCTCTTTATTCACAAACAAGTTGTTTGTCAAACTTGCAAGCTATGTTTAGCTGTCAGACTTTTTCTGTAACAAGTAGCAACAAATAACTTGTGCTAACAGAGGCATCAGTCTTACTATATTAACATTTTACTTGAACCTGCATGTTGTGGGAAGGGGGAGAGCCATGAGGATCACACACCAGTGCAGCGTAGACACAAGAAGACATCAGAATGCAGCAGAAAAATTAGACCGAGAGGCTGGCTTTTCATGGAGGAGGACTTGGAGTGGGTCAGTCTGCAGAGACACAGGTTGTATGTCAAACTTTACCGGTTGGATTAGCATGTGCCTTCATCTGAGGAAGGATCTTCTTGGTCCATTGAAACTGATGAGTGTTGACCATTTCTTAACTTCAGTTTAGGTAGGTACCCCATCTGCATGTTGACTGTGTCAAGTTGAGACTCAGGTGTAAAATTTTCTCCATAGTGTGGTTTCTGTGGGGTGTGTGAGTTGGGAGAAATCTGTCTCACATTTTTCCAGGTTTATGGTGTGCTGCCATGGACTTCAGACATCAATTTTTTTTGATTATGTGTTTGCACATACTTAATCTCAGTCTCGGCCAGGGCACTACAGGTATTTTAATCATCAGCCTACAAAGGTATCCTTGGATGGGCTCAGATTCTCGTCTGTCAAGACTGCACAGGATTCAGATACAAGTACACTAATATGAATGGCAGGATCAGAGTGATATTTCAGTTTAACATCATTATCTGCTTAGCAGTGTCTGGTTGCACTTGATAGACACAGACTTTTATTGATACTAGTGGGAATTCATTAGATTAAGAATATCCAGTCAGTGCAAATGTTTATATACATTTGGTTATCACTTACTCTTTAGAAAGTACTTGTAACTGAGAGGATAAGAGTTGGAGTTTTCCTGCTGGGAATAGGAAAATCTCAAGGTTTAGTGTCATCAAAAAAACCATTAGAAAGCAACACCACAGCTGACATTATTCAGAGAAAATAGATCTGAAAAACCTGTACAGATGAGTTCTGCATCTCCTGTGTCCATGGTAGATTTCTCTGTGATGCAATGTTAGTGCTGAGAGAAATTCAATTCCCTGAGAAACAACTCTGGATATGTCCTGGGTTTGCCTTCTAAAAAGATTCAGCTTTAGTGAATGCTGTCACTCTACATTCATACTGCTCTGGGTGAGGTTCTCTCCAGAAGGCAGGAATGGCTGGGAACAAGTGGAAGCCCCCTGCCCCAGGGTACTCTGCCTCCTTAGCTAGCACGCATACCAGCAGCTCCCAGGCCTGGCTTTCCATCAGTCTCTTTGCCGGAATTTTGCACCTCCTCCACTACTTGTGCCATTCAGTGTCTCCATGTATTGGATCTGCATGGCAAGACTCTGTTAGCTGCAGGGTACCAGCGTAGCTTCTATGAGAAGCTGCCAGAAGGTTCCCTTGTGTCCAACAGAGCCAATGCCAAACATCTCTGAGGCAGACCTGCCACTGGCCAAGGCTGAACCCATTAGTGACAGTGGAAGCATCTCTGGTATAATGTGTTTAAGAAGAGGGAAAAGTTTCTGCACAGACGTAATTGCAGCCAGAGAAGAGAGGAGTGAGAATATGTGAGAGCAACAACTCTGCAGACACCAAGGTCAGTGGAAAAGAAGGGGGAGGAGGTGATCCAGGTGCCAGAGCTGAGACTCCCCTGCAGCCTGCAGTGCAGACAATGGTGAGGCAGCTGTGCCCTTGCAGCCCACGGAGGTCCACAACAGAGCAGAGATCCACCTGCGGCCCATGCCAAAGCAGGAGGATGCCTAAAGGAGGCTGTGACCCCATGAGAAGCCCATGCTGAAGCAGGGTCCCAGCAGTATCTGTAGACCCTTAGAGACAGGAGCCCCTGCAGGAGCCAGTTTGCTGGCAGGAATTGTGACCCTGCAGGTGACCTACACCAGAACAATCTGTTCCTGAAGGACTGCACTCTGTGGAGGGGATCCATGCTGGAGCAGTTCACGAGGAGCTGCAACCTGTGGGAAGGACTCACATTGAAGAAATTCATGGAGGACTATCTCCCATGGGAGGGACCCCATGCTGGAGGAGGGGAAGAGTGTCGGAAGCCCTTCTCCTGAGGAAGAAGGAGCAGCAGGGACAAAGTGTGCTGAACTGGCTGCAGCTCCAATTCTCTGACTCCCTCTGCTGCTGGCAGGGAGGAGGTAGAGAATTTAGGAGTGAAGTCAAGACCAGGAAGAAGGGAAGGGTGGGGGGAAGGTTTTTTTAAGATTTTTGTTTGATTTTTCATTATCCTACTCTGATCTGATTGGTAATAAATTAAACTGATTTCCCCAAGTCGAGTCTGTGTTGCCTGTGACAGTAATGGGTGAGTGATCCCTCCCATTCCTTATCTTGACACACCAGCCTTTACTCAGATTTTCTCTTCCTTGTGCAGCTGAGGAAGAGGAGTGATAGAGTGGCTTTGGGGGGCACCTGGCATCCAACCAGCATCAGTCCAGCTCACGCCATTACAAAAGAGAACTGTTGGGGTAATGGTATAATACACACCACTGACTATGCAGACCAGAGAATAAGCACTGCTTAGTGACTCGTCTGTTAAGTAAAATCCAAACCATGTTGTTTCCCAGAAATATTTAAGCCCTCCCCAGTTCCATGATTCATACCTGATAGAAAGGTCTGCTTAGATTCTTAACCAAGTCACTCAAATGCTCTGAGCTTGCCCTTCCTGACCACTTGCTTCAAAAGGATCTCATCTGCCCAGTGCAAATGTTTGTCGCTGAGAGAGTGTTCTAGACACTGTCTCTAACCAAAGGAAACAGGCCCTTCCACAGCATGATTCTCTCCATCCTAAACAAACAGATGAACAGCAAACAAACAAACAGAGCGGTCTTTCACACTACGGGCTCCACTGATGAGAGAGGGAACACGCGGTAGCCAGCAGAAATTTAAATCACTGCCTAACATGAAGCGAGATGAGACCTCTTGATAGCAGTCACGCTTGTTCTTTTCCTTCCCCCAGGGAAAAGTCACTAGAGATGCTGTTATTTTCTTATTTTCAGTGTGATGCCCAAACCAGCCTGTCACAGGACATCAAGCTGCAGAGAGCCCTGCCTGCAGCCGTTGCTTTGGTTGGAAGTTGGAAGAGTGTCCCCTGACTGTGGTGTCTACTCATCCATTCACATCACTTTTGAGTAACACGAGGCATCTTCTCCTCCCTCAAGGGTTGATTTTCCTATGATCCCAGCTCCTACAGCTGCTGAAGGGCTGCTGCAGGTTTCTCTTCTGCACAGCAGAAGACACACATTAATCCTAATGCAGCCAGAAAACATTCCAATGAAATCAGGAATAGTCAATGAACGGATTAAGTAATATTTGAAAAGGACAATTTCCCTACAGTTTGGTTGTATTTTGTTTATTTGCTTTTTTTAAATTTAAAGACTATTACACCCAGCTCTAGGTTCTCAACCTAATTGTGGGAAGGAAAAGCCCTACTTGGGCTTTGCTTTATTGTCCAGGTTTCAGTGGAGTTTGTCAATTTATTTATAGTTTTTGAACCTACCATCACCATCATAGAAGGTGACGTGAACATTTCCTAATATGGACATTTAAACCTTTGGTCTTCAAATACACAACTCAGTGACAATGTCCTTCCTGTGCATGTCCTGGCTGGTCACTTGCTGGCAATCAGCATCAATTTTCAGCCTAGACAGACAGGTCTGGAAGAAATGTTTCCACTGTAGACAATATTCCAAAGGTTACAGACAATTTGCAATGGTTTGAAGAATAGCCTTTTGAAACACAGACATGAAAATGAAACTCTGTTTACCTATGCTGTGTGGCAGATGTCTCTCTCAGCTTCGGGGTAGATTGCTGGTAGTAAAACCACATTAACTTCCACACAATGTCCCTGGAAAAAGCTCACACATTGACTTTATGTGCATGTAGATTGAACACAGCATGGAGACACTTTTCTTCCTCAGTATTCAAAACATTTTGTTAGAAGAAAAGTGGGACAACAAATGTCTGAGAAGAATAAGCAGATGTTTGCTGTTGAAGATCAGCATGTTATACAATCAAGTTTACAATAACTGCTTTTAAATATAAACTAACTTCTGACCAGTGTCTTTCAATGTGCTGTGAAATCTGCATGTCATTCCTTTTGTCATTTGCAAGTAAACACCCAGTGGACCGTTTTATAGTTTCTAAAATGTGAAAAGGGCTTTGTTCATGAGAGACTTCTTTGATTTACTGTAAGATGAAAACCTATGTGCCAGAAGCTTTTTGGTACTCTTAATCAGAACTGAACAAGCTTTTCTTCCTCTTGACCGCTCTGATCTCATGGCCTAAACATACTAGCAAATAGCTAACAATTGTGGTGGCTTTTTTTGTTTTCTTTAGCATAGCTTTCCTTCCCTCTGGACAGGGCAGATATTGGAGACTGGCTTCAGCAGCCAGGAAAGGCCTCTTTTTCTCCTGACAGGCCTACAGTACTTGAACCCACAAGAACAACAATAATGAGGAAGCTTTCAAAAATAAACAGACAGTCTTCTTTTTCCCAGTGCCTCTGCACCAGATACTAATGCTTAGCTACTGTGCTGAGTCAGCTTTGCATTGGTAGCTAGAAGGGTGTTGATAACACACCAGTGTTTTGGCTACTGCTCAGCACAGCATCAGTGCTGTAACATTCCTCCCTCAATCGAGGGCAAGATCCTGGGAGGGAGACAAGTAGGCCAAAGCTGACCCAAACTGACCAAAGGGATATTCCATATCATATGACGTCAGCTCAGATATCAAAGCTCAGGCAAGGAGCAGGAAGGCAGCCATTCATTGTCTCCAATGGCTGCCTGCTCCTGCTGAGGAACTGTCACGTGTGCTGAAGCCCTGCTTCACACAGGCCAACCATCACTGCTGATGGGAAGTAGAGAATAAACAGTGCTATCTTTTGCTTGGCTTTTGCATGGGCAAACGTTTGCTTTGCTTCTGCTCTAATAAAGTGCCTTATCCCAACCCACAAGTTGTTTTCCATCTTACTCTCTCCCCTTGTCTGGCTAGGAAGGGGAGTGATAGAGCGGCTGGGTGGGCACTTGGCATCCAGCCAAGGTCAACCCACCACATCTACCACAGGTAGAAACACAGCCCTACCACTTATAGCCAGATCTGTTGTTGGGCAAAGCAGCAATGAACAATTTTCATCAAGCTGCTGGAACTCCTTTGGTTGGTTATTAGTTGTCCAATAGCCACAGCTGTGCCAGGTGGCTCTTTGCAAGTGAGTTGTCAGGAAATAGCTGACAGGACCCAGGTCAAGTGGAAATTGAGAACAACCAAGTAAAAGTTTGGGTATTTTCTGGGACTGAATAATTGGTATAGATTGGAATGGCTGGGGGAAACATGGAATAAAAACACTATGTGCAAAGCTTTCTTCTCCGCAGAGAGACTTTTTCAACTTGTTTTTTTTTAGCAAAGCTAAATGCATGATGTCCCACTGTATTTGAGTTTAAAAAGGGGAGATAAAAATAATCTTTTTTATGTTCTGTGGCAAGATCATTGAAAAAGAAAAGTTAAGCCCACTTTCCCAGCCATTCATGTGTTTGTCATATGTACATATGACCAGAGGGACTTCTCACCCTAGAGGAAGAACTAAATTACAGGAGAAATTCCCAGGGACTTGGAGGAAATTTGGAGCTTCTGCTCTTTCTTTTCCAGAAGTATTATTCTCAGAAGTCCCCAGATAGACACGAAAAGGGGTGGTAAAAGATCAATTATGTGCTGGAACAATAACTTTACTTTAAAAGGAGTTTATGTGTGACTCAGTAGGACTTTGCATTAGTTCATTCCCCGAGAACCTGCTGGGTTTTACAGCCTGGCACCAGGCAGTTCTGGGTGTATGACTACAGCCATGAATAAAGCTAAACTTTGATCTAAACATCTAAGAAGATGTCCAGGACTCTCAGAAGAAGAGCTACAGTAGCTAGCATGCTGGTCAGGATGCTAAATGCAGCAAACATAAACATCCTCATTATTTAGGGTTTCAAGACGTAATTTCATTCCTATAGGTAAAAAGCCATTTCTTTCAGTTGAGATGTCAGATCTGCTTAACCCCATGGTTT
Organism: Lepidothrix coronata; assembly: GCF_001604755.1. Lineage (NCBI taxonomy): Eukaryota > Metazoa > Chordata > Aves > Passeriformes > Pipridae > Lepidothrix > Lepidothrix coronata. Next base: position 2,077,999 of record NW_016690275.1, on the reverse strand, counting down.
CCAAACAAATGCTTGCTGCTGTCTTTCCTTATTATTATAAAATATCTGCTAAGCCAGGTCATGATACCAGCAATTTCATGAAAGATTGATGTAGCAAAAAAGTGTGTGGGCTGGTGACCTGGGCCTTCACTGAGAGGAAGCAGTCCCAGGGCTTGCTTACTTTCCTAATCCTGGTCCTGTATTTTATGTGAAACATTAATTGGATAGGAGTCCTTAGAAAAAGCACTGGAAATGGCATTCATAGGTGTCTGTGTTAGCCATAGAGCTGGATGCCAGCTGCCCCACAGAAAGCATGAACACCTAATACAGCCTTCTGAACTCTGCAGCTGGGGTGTCTGCAAGCCTCAAAACTAGATGCATACAGGCAAAGTCCATAAAAACAATGCAAGTGTTTCTTCAAAGACTTATGATTTACCTGGGGATCAGGGAAGCATCTCCCTTCATCTTTGTGATGTCCTGAGGTATTCAGTTTTAGGCTCAGGAAGGAATACATAAAGTTCCATGGATCCCACTCAGGAAAGTGCCAAGCACCTTGGCGCTCTTGGGTGCCAAGCGTTATATTCACTTCACAGATCATGTCCTAAATCTGTTATGCATTTAGCTTTTAACTTTGGCTGGATCTGAGTGCTCTGTGCAGCTGTGAAGCTGTAGCTGATGACAAAAGCTTGACTGCTTTGGCATTTCTAATGAGAGGGAATCTGAATGTTTCAGGAGATTTACAGGTGTAAGAATAAGGTGGCACACCAGCCTGAAACTGACAAAAACTGTTCATGCAGTCACCTAAAAATCCTATCTGAATAATTTAAGAGCTAAAAATGAATGTTTCTAAGCACTTTCATAGCAGTAGAACAATTCAATATCTTGCTAATTGCATATTTTTCAGAAACATTTGCTTTTGGCTCAGGAAAAGACCACAGAATGCAGTGATCATTATTGACGTTGCAGTCCTGCTGTCTTGGGTGCCTTACTTCAGGAGGGAGATGCTTGACAGTTTTCGGTCAAACCCTGACCTTCCAGCTACCTAGTGTCTTCATGACTGCCTGCACACAGGATGTCTGAGGCTTTGAGGATTTGCTCTCTAAAGGGCTGAATGGACAAATCTAAGTCAATTGTCACCCTCATTTTACAGATGGAAATTTATTAATTTCCTTGCCCAGTCTCACTATCCAAGTTTTCATGACAGCAGAGAGCCCAACCCAGTGCTCTTCAGTTCAGAGCCATCACCACAGTCATCCTGTTCTTATCAAACTTTCAGTGTGTTGCAAAGTTAACACTTTTATAACAACATTGCTTAATTTTGCTATAATAGACTCAGTTCAGTACATTAACTCCTATGGTGAATCTTCCTGAATCTTTCTTCGTTAAGAGGAAAAAGTGAGCTTGAAGCCTATGCTGCTTTCTTTTTTGGCAGGGATTTTTAGGACAGCAAGGGAAGTGGGAGAATGTTTAAATTATATAGGTGAGACCTATCTGGCAAAGTTCAATATATACACTTCTGTCTGTGACAGATGCCTTAAAACTAGTTAATACAAGCAAAAGCTGTGCTTATAAGGTATATGGTTTCTTTGATCTTGTAAATTCTACCTAATTTTACCTAAGGAAACTTTTGACTTCAATATTCCTGTTATTAAGGTATTCATATTATTTCCTGTTTGTTGTTTTGGTTTGTTTGTGGGGTGTTTTTTTTAAACAATTAATAGAAAAGGATGATCTGAGTGAGGATTGAAATAGAAGTCTTCCTTAATGCTCCAAAGCACTCAGAGGAGACAGATCATTGTGCAGTCAGACCTGCTCTGGGAACTTGACTTGACTGATTTGACTTGAAAACCATAATGCACACAAATAAGAACCTGAACCCACAAACAAGAACCTGAACTCCTTCCCTTAGGGAAGGATCTCTTGCTTGAAGAGACAATTCACATTTTTCATCTCTCTTAAAACAAATTAGTCCCACATGCCAGCACAACTTAGTGATTATGTAGTAATTATCTTGAATATTCATGAAGGTTTTCAGTAGATAAGCTTAGGATGAGTCATCAGAAGGATTTTATGCTTCTGTGAAGTTTAGTCCCACCTTCTGCTTAAAAATGCCATTTAGTTGCTACTGAAATGGCTTCTGCTCGGCTTGAATTTAATCAAGATTTTTGTGCTATCTGTATTATTTTTCTTACTGCAAATGAGAATTTTATGTGCATGTTAATAAATGTTTGAGCAACTCGTCTAATTGCATGGGTTGAGGTTGTATTTTGTTTGAAAGCCACAGAATTTATCTTTCTGTGTTTAAACGTGGATGTTAAATTATAAAAATGAAACTTGAGTTAAATAACAGAGTAAATCAGAGCTAAAAAGTTAGGTGCTGCCTTTGCATCACTCTCCATGCCAAGACAAAAAGAGTTTATGTGCCTATTTTGCTCACTTCAGTCTTTCTGATATCATCACAGTCTATTTATTTTGTTGATTTTTGTGTGTTTGTTTGTTTTTCTTAAAGCAAGACCACTTTTGTATCTTCTATATGCAATTTATGGTGTCTCTTTATGTGACTAAACTTTTGCAAATATTTTCAGATTACTTTGCTTTTTGTGCAATTAAATATCAGTTTTCTTTGCGCAGATCAGCTGTATTCTGATATATTAACCAAAGGTCTGGGGTGACTTAATTTTGTAAGGAAACTTTCCTTACTTTGTAAGGAAATTTTTGTTTGGGCTTCTGACCCTTTCTTATAACTCTAAAGTGTGTAGAAAAGCTTATATCTGATTTTGTGCAGTGGAAAAGTTTTGTTCCTTTGATATTTTTTTTCCGCCTTGAACAGACTTTATCTGATAAATACCTGTTAATCAAATGTGTATGTTTGTTTTGCTTTCTAGTGCTGCCACAGGGTACTGCTAAATTACTGACCCTGCATTTCTTTTTTTCTTAAACACAGTCCTTTTTCAGTTGGGTTTTTGTGGCAGAGCTTGCACATGAAGCATCTAGGACTAGGTGCCATGTGGCAAGCGCTGTCTCTTCTAGCTGTGCTGAGGAGAGCTCAGCACTTGAACCCATGTCTGTAGCAGTTAAATAAGAGAAATGGGGATTTCACATTTGATTGTAGCACAGGAAGCCTAAACTGACTCCTTCCAAAAGCTGAAAGCATGTGGTCCAGCTCTTGCCCTAGTGAACTAGTCTGTGGCAAGTATTCAAGGAAACTATCTTTGGCTAGTCCTTCTATTTTATTTTTTTTCCTTGCCTACTTTGTTTTCCTTCTCAATGTCCTTCATTTTCTTTTCTTTTTGCTTTTCCATCCTTGCTTTCTACGTCCTTATATTCCTTTAACTTCTCTTTTTTCTCTCTTTTCCTTGCCCCTTTCAATTATATTCACTCTCCCCTCTCTCATTCTTTCTTTCCTGTTGTTCCTTGCCATCCCCCTAACGTGTCTTATTTTGGTCTTTATACCCCTACACCTACTCCCTTCAGCATGCTCCGCTGCTGTAGTTGGGAGCCGATCTCTGTCAGCCAGCCCAGCAAAAGTTGCAGCTAAAGATGCACATTTTCTTTTTCTTTCTTTCTTTTTCTTTCTTTCTTTCTTTTTCTTTCTTTCTTTCTTTCTTTTTCTTTCTTTCTTTCTTTCTTT